>NW_026865034.1:0-20015 GCF_026571515.1 Ruditapes philippinarum
TTGTGTATTATGTAATTATTTAGCGTGAAAACGTAGGGGTCCGAGAGAGAACAGCCAATTTATGACACTTCGTTTGATGCGGATCGGACTAAATTTGAATCGGCATAACTTTTTTAATAATCAAGCAATTAACATGCGGTTTAAAGCACATGAAAGGGAATTCATTTACGGAGGGAACCGTGTCAGGGATTTTTGTTTGCTCAATCAGCGACTTAATTATCTTTAATTACGTAATATGTATGGTGAAAAAAGTCGCATAAAATGTTTGACGTTACGTAATATTTCTTTGAGAAAAGATAGACAAAATTTGAGACACGGTTCCCCAGATATTATAAGTATGTTTATTTTCCAAAAGTTTGATGACAAAAAAATAAAAAATGACTTTGATATGACGATTTAAAATTTTAGGATTTTTATTAAAAATCAATCATTTACAAAGACATTTTTTTCAAATATGTTATTTTTTATGATGATCAACGACATTTAATGCACAAAGATTAAATAAATAACAATTATTTTTAAAATAAGTTGGTTTAAATGACATTTATGTGATTACCACGGAAAGTGTCTGTTGTCACCTTAAAGAAATTCCCATTAAGGATTTACAATTATAACCTTGAAATTATAGTTTTATAA
Organism: Ruditapes philippinarum; assembly: GCF_026571515.1. NCBI lineage: Eukaryota > Metazoa > Mollusca > Bivalvia > Venerida > Veneridae > Ruditapes > Ruditapes philippinarum. The sequence continues at coordinate 637 of NW_026865034.1, forward strand.
AGTTTCAAATGAATACATTCAGTAGTTGCGGTTTGCATACAACAACCTTCACTTTCCAATGTTTTCAGTGCACAATGTAATAATTCATTTTAAATTCATCACATAGTAATAGTTTATCTTGGTCAGCGGCTTATAATAATCACCCTTATATCAGGTATGAAATCTCATTCTTAGTTAACCAAGGGGTACAATTCAGACAACATTTTTGTTACAGTTATGGGTCTTGGACAGTGACCAACGATTATGATCCTGGAGTTTGAGATATAAATATACACATAAAAAACCATAACCATGTGTTATATAAACTTAACACAACAATGAGTCTGATAGCTCCCACTATTTTACAAAATAGCCAAGCCATTCAAATTGCACACTGAATAAATAATAATATTATAACAATTAAATTACAAATGCAAAATTTTACAATAATATAAATAGAAAATATTAATTAGGAAAAAAATAGAAAAATCATACACAAAATATGTTAAACAAAATCACATTCACTATACTTTTGAATTGTTCATGTTTGTTCAACACTATCTTGATGCATACATTTATTTCTTATATTCTTTAATATTTTTTTTTTTATCTTTTTTTAAGTTCTATGTTTTGAAAATTTATACATATACTGGTGCCCAGCTTATAAATAAACATAGGGACAAATCTTGATTTCTTAACCCTTTATTACACATAAGCAGTTTACTATTACCCCATGCAAGTTGAGTGCTTTAGCAGATAACCCTATAGATACACTATACTGTAAAGTACATCCATGTAAACACTTTACAGCACCTTGATATCTAAATCCCATTTGACTAAACCCAAATTGATATTTATAAACTTAATATACATCACAAAATTTCAAAACAATATAAGCTAAATCCCCTTTATAATCTTTACACAGTGAAAAACAATGTGTTTACTGCAAAATGTTTGATATACATTGTATGTAATCAAAAGGGAGTAAACAAATATGTAAAACTAGAACTCTCTTGTAAAAATCTGGCACCTAAGCCAGAGATAAGTAACAAATGAGCCGCGTCACGACAAAACCAACATAGTGCGTTTGCGACCAGCATGGATCCAGACCAGCCTGTGCATCCGTGCAGTCTGATCAGGATCCATGCTGTTCGCTATCAATTTATCTACTTGTAATAGAGTTGGTAAGCGAACGGCATAGATCCTGATCAGACTGCGCAGGCTGGTCTGGATCCATGCTGGTCGCAAACGCAATATGTTGGTATTGTCGTGAGGCGGCTCAAATATAGAATGTCTTATAATTGTAGCTAAAGTAATGAGTATTAATATGAGAGATCTTTCGATGGGGGCTAGATGAAACAAACAGAGAGTCAATGATTGTTCAAAAACTAACATAATGTAATAGATAAGTAATAAATATATCAATTATTGCCAGCATTAGACTCTTCAACATTAATAGGAATGTTCATTCAAATAAAACACAAAATTATTTAAATAAAACACAAAATTATATGAATAAAGGTGTCTAACAGCATGTTAGGGCCCCTGAATTTTTCCAGATTTAGAAAAATACATATTAATTTTTCGACTAGTCTTCATTTAAATGCATTTTGATTTTTATATATAAAAAACATGCTTTTTAAATAAAAAATGCTTTTTAAATAAAAAATTGTTTTTTGTTAAGTAAACCTGAAAATTTTGTTGGTGATGAAGGGCTCAACATTGCCAGAATTTGCTATATAGAGGAGAAAAAAGCCTATATAACAATGAAATCTGACCAGAGCTTATCTGCCCCATTTAAAAGTTAAAATTAAATTATCTTCTAAGTTGTAGGACTTATCCTTGTAACATCCAATATTTTATGCTTTTATCTATTTCATATACCAACAAGCAATAGGTATATAACAAATTAAAATCAGTATCAAAATTGGGGTGAAAATTGTTATTTATAACTATTTCATGTAAAGGAATGTGCTTTTATCTAAAGAGAATTCCATCATACATTTAAATTTGAAATAATAATATAGTTATATAAAAAATATCCAGACACCATATGGAGACAGTCATATATACTTTCTAAAAATGTCTCTAGTACCAAAGGTTATTTCATTGTAGCCTTATGAAATGACTTATTATGGTGCTTTTAGTAGAATTAGTAGAATGAAATGTATGTCAGTTGTGTTATCACATGTAATAGACCAACAGTTTCATATGTATGGTTGTCATATGCACGGTTGTCAAGGTAAAGTTAATTTACAGCATGGCCATCATCTGGAAAAACAAAAAGTAGAAATATTTCTATAAATAGTCATGACATCATATATAATCAACTCACAACTATATTGATGATTGATCGCAAAACTGTTGTATGTCCGTCTTTATTTCATACAAGTTACTGCAGTTTTGTGGTCAACCCACAATATCACAAAGAAAGAGTTCTAATAATAAAATATCACTACAACATAAATAGATCAGAAAAATGAAAAGCTATTTTTTTTACACAATGATGTGTTTCACTTTCCTTATTCTTTTTATTAATGATAAAATTGTTAAGGCAATGGATATGCAATCACCAGTATAAACCTAGACTTGATGTGACATGGCAACACGGCCGAGTGGTTAACGCATCAGACTTAGTAATCTAATCATCGCTAGCTGCATGAGTTCAAACCCTGTCAGGGGCATGTCGTCGTTTCCTTGAGCAAGAAACTTTACACTCATTGCTTAGTACTGGTTGGTTCCAGGAAATGACTAGAAAGTGTGTCTATAAGCTCATAGCTTCCTACACAATCAAACTAAAATAAATTCTGTATAAACCAATCACTAGACAAAAGTTGTACATCAGAGTTGTATGACCTGGTCACATGCTGCTGGTTACATAAGTTTGGCTTATTGTTCTTAAATTAATTTCAATTAAAAACTGAAAGTAAAAAAATATCAAAAGCCAAAGTCCATTTCACAGTGTGTGTCTGACCATGCTTAATTTTATTATTTTCCAAATCAATCTTTCAGCAACATAGGTAACAGTGTCTTCTACATGTAGTAGAAAGCTAAATGTTCATCATCCTTTTACAACAATATTGCAGAAAATTTAACAATTAACCACTTCCAGTCACATCATATTTACAAAAAGCTGACTAGTCTTTTAAACTACCCCCGTAACACTGATATGTCGTCAAGGAAGTCACTGGCATCATTTCTATAATGATCTTTGCTAAAAAACTAGTATTTTGCACATTAAATATTTAAATTACAGACTATTACCTCTATTACCCAGGAGTCTTTCTCTCTCGCCAATGTTCCTATCATTTTGATTGACCTCTCTCATCTCACGTCTACGTCTCCACCATGGCATGATGATAATATCATTGTATAACATCATTCCTAGTATCAGCAATATAAACCCTACAACCTGAAATATAATACACAAAATTGTCCTAGCAATCAGTTATATCATTAGTTATAAAGATTGTTGACAGGCTATATGGCCCTATATAAATGGCTGTTTGTAAATATAACCCGAGCTGCTTGGCGATTGCAAACAGCCGTTTATATACGGCCATATAACCTGTCAACAATCCTTATAATGAATTTATAATACAGCAAACATCATTTTTTAGAGAAAAAAGTAAGATCTCTTCATGAATGGACAACAGCCTTGTATATGAAACTATATAAAAGTCACGATTATCCAATGAAAAAGGTCGTTCCAAACGTGCAGTAATATCAAAACCCTACAACCTGAATCAAACAAATCAAATTTATTCTGCAACCAGTTATATATACTCTACAACCTAAAATATACACAAATTGTTTCTGCCTCCTGTAGTATAACGAGAGATGTCTGTAAGACAGCCTGCTTGACTATTGTAAGTACTTGCCTGGTAGTGGGGATAATGGTCACTAACAAATACACAAAGATTCAAAGCAATACCTCAAAGGGTATGGGGTAACAAGTGAAATAATACATGAATGTATGTTTACATGGGCTATCTAACAGATTGTGTAAAAATATATGGCTAAACACATTAGCCTATACTGTATATTGTTTCTAAATGGATTTGTCCAGCTGACTTGTTTTTGAAAATGTCAATCACATCAATTTTGGGGGAAATCAAAAGAAAAATTTTAAGTTGTCAACCAACAGTATAGGGCCTGGTCAGACTGCTCAGATGTACAGACTGGTCAAGTTCTAAGCTGGTGACAAAGGGCTTATCATTTAACATTTCAGTAGTTGAAATAATGTTGAAAGATATTTCACCAAACAAGATCAAGAGGTTAAATACCTGTAAATATTGGAAATCCTGCCAGGAAAGTGACAGTGTTACAGCCCAGATGACCAGTGTTCGAACACTGTCCAACACCATCCTTGTTGTGGCACTCAACTCTCTAGTAACACTGATACCAGCAAAATTGAAAAATGCTATGCTCATTATATTACCTGGGGAGGAGAAAATATTGACATTATAATACCTGTGTCAGAAGAAAACATTTTTTGATAACAAATTACATGTGGAGAAAATATTTTTTTTTGCTTCAATGAGTAACAAAACCTGGTAAGTAACAGTATTCTCAAAGATACAGTCACTACATGTATGTTTCAAAGTTTTATCACTGATTGAGTTGCTGATTTGAATTTTCCTGTTTTTTTTTTTTTACAAAATGAACGAGAAATCACATATGTTGGGTGTAAAACAATAACATACTTTATGAGAATTGAGGAAAAATTCAACAATGAATAAAGAATATTAAATGTATCTTGAAATCTTTTAACTAATGCTTATCAGCGTAACAAAGTTAGATATCGTATCGGTTTTCTGTATTCCAAATGACAATTTAATATAAAACTATAAATGATCTGAAAGAAATATTATACATGTATATCTATCAATGATATTAAAACTAGTTTTTGTTACTTAAATTCATTATATCTAACTCCTCTTTCCTGGACAAACCAGGAAAAAAATGAACTGAACCCCTTTGGAATGACTGGACCTCAGAAAACAAGAGCTGTCCGTAAGACAGCGCGCTCGACTTTTTTAGTGCTTGCCTATAATACAAAACATTGACAGTTAAGGGCCATAATTCAAATAAAATCTTTGACAGAATTACCTTCTCCTGGACATGTTTGGGAATCATGATTGTAAACAAGTATTCCAACTTTCAAATTAATATCTCAAACAGTTCAGTCAAAAAGTGGACTGGTACTAAAAACTTAACCAAGATTCTAAGTCGATAAAAGGCCTTAATTTTTAAAACAAATCCTTGACAGAGTTACCTTCTCTTGCGTACAGATGGGGGTAATGATGTGAAATAGCATTAAAAGTTTCAAAGCAATATCTCAAAGGGTTAAGGCAATAAGTGGATTTTACCCATATTCAATGTATTTTCTAAGTCAAAAAGGGGCATAATTCTGTCAAAAACCTTGACAGAGTTATGTCCTCTTGTCTGTTGATGAAGGTCGTGATGGTAAACAAGTATGGTCAGTTTCAAAGCAATACCTCCAATGGTTTTGAAATAAAGTGGGTGGTACAAAAAACTTAACCAAGCTCAATACACTTTCTAAGTCAAAAAAGGGCCATAATTCTGTCAAAAACCTTGACAGAGTTATGTACTCTTGTCTGTAGATGGAGGTTATGATGGTGAACAAGTATGGTAAGTTTCAAAGCCATACTTGTAATACTTCTGAAATAAAGTGGGGTGGTACGAAAAACTTAACCAAGGTGTGACGCCAACGCCGACGCCAACGCCGACGCCGACGCCGGGGCGAGTAGGATAGCTCCCCTTTTCATAGAAAAGTCGAGCTAAAAATGCAGACATATCAATCCCAAGACCACCACTTTCTGATATAATTTATATGTCCATCTACCTCTGTTTTCATTGTTTTACTATGATACTGTAACATACTATTCATTTGAGCCGCGTCATGACAAAACCAACATAATGCGTTTGCGACCAGCATGGATCCAGACCAGCCTGCGCATCCGCGCAGTCTGATCAGGATCCATACTGTTCGCTTACAAACCCTATAACAAGTAGAGAAACTGATAGCGAACAGCATGGATCCTGATCAGACTGCGCGGATGCGCAGACTGGTCTGGATCCATGCTGGTCGCAAACCCATTATGTTGGTTTTGTCATGACGCGGCTCATTTACTTTTTTTACTTCCTCTTACCAACTGTAGCTAAAATGATTCTCCAATTGTTTCCCATCTGTACGAATGCATCGTGTACGTTCTCTAGTCTATTTCCTGCCGCATGACTGAAACTTCCAGCATCAATGTAGTAAAAAGGTATCAACAATAATCCTAAAACAAGGGCCCCGAAAAGTCCTGAAAACCAAGCACAGAATTAATATAGCTGTCACTTTAAATTAAACTGCCCACTGTCTTGCTTAAGAAGCCCTAAGAACTCCGCTACTTTAATCAGTGGACCAAGGAAAAGAACTGTTTGTACAGTTGTTTTTTTTCAAAGTTATTTTAAAAGGCATATATTTGTTGTACCGTTAATACTTGTACTTTATATTTCTTCACACATTTCAGTAGATCTGTACATAGTTGGCTATAAAAAAACTCCTGTTATTCTTAAAATATAAAACAAGAGGGCCATGATGGCCCTGGATCGATCACCTGAAATACATTGCTAGAAAAAGGTCAAGACCACTAACGAGAGGAAATATTGGGTTTGTCATTCATTTTCTTCTCCAGGCTGCATTAATGTAAATAAAGATGAGAAGTAGTTAAAATAATCTGATTCTATGATACTTGTGTTATAGGTCAAAATCTTGCTTGGAGACACAGATTTTGCCATAAATAAGTAATATATGTAAGTACACTGCAGTAATTACAGTAATTTGGACTAAAGTTGTCACCTTAGTGCAGTAATACGTTAACTCCTATTAACTTATATATAGAGTTAACCAGTTACTGCACTAAGGTGATGAAATGAGTACGCAATGTATGTATGGATTTTTACACTCTCAACTTATTGGTGAATGTAACAAAATGAGGAATAGAACAAAACAGAACAGAAGTTTATTTAAAATTTAAGTATACAGCTTATTGTCATACCAATGCATTCATACATACAAATCATATATAATAAGAATTTTCACTTTAACAATAGAAATAGAGACAATACCTTCATATCCGACGGCTGCCAGAGGTTGTACATTAAATCTTCCGATCACCCGTTCTTCATACACCATCTGTACTGAGACTATCACCTGAGCCATAATGATCAGTAAATCACCTACAATATATTAACATTTTATACCTAACTCCTCAGTGATTACCTCCCTTGGCAGAATTGTAATCACTGCCTTCAAAGATGTCACATAAATTGACATAATGATGAAAGTCACATGACATAACTGCGAAATACAAATGTAAATCATTAATAATCGACCGTTACATAGAAAATCTAACGTCATTTTTCTCTTTCTGTTTTATTTTTAACTTTTTGTACTTACATCTGTTATATTTAATAAAAAAAATTATCAAAAGTATACAAAATAACGAAAAATAAATTAAAAAGTTAAAAAAATATAAAATATCAAAATATTGATATTTAAATGTTTGTGATGGCAGAGATTTCTGTAGTGATAAGGGGAGATTATTGCGTAGGAGATTGATTTTATCTCTGTACTGACAAGGGGAGATCACTGCTTGGGAGATTGAATTTATACTTCAGCGACAATAAAGACTTGCATATCTAGCTGAATGACTGTGTTACTGATAAGGCCCTGTACTGTTGCTTGCTTAAATGGGCTTCACTCAAGTTTTTCACATGACAGGATCAACATGTTAAAGTGACATTTATGTCCATCCAAGGGTATATAGTGAGTGAACAGGCGAGTCAAAATAAGTTGGTTTTTTTTTGCCATAATTGACATAATGCCAGAGAAGAGATTGCTCCGCCCACTGATTCACGTGACGCGGTCATTCAAAACCTTAGACAAAACAAGGTACCGACATTTACAGGAAACTATTTTGCCACTAAAGTTACTAATGAATTTACCTTATATAATTGGTATATACAAAAGTTTAATGCTTTTCTTGAATAGTTTAATGTATTATGGTATTTAAACAAAAGTAACAAATAACTTCATTCATGCATTAATTATGAATAAAACGGTTGGCAAAGATCTTGTTATATTTCTTGTTGAATTCAAGGAAGATGTTACCGACAAAATATCATTTTAGTTTACAAATTCAAAGAAAGTTAAAATTTAAGTAGAGGAACATATAAATAGTAAAATTATATCAATAACACAGTAACATTTACAAATGTTTTTAGGGTTTTATGTGCTAAATCATTTATATATAATGCATTTGTGCATTAATTGTTAAAATTGCATCATTATGAGAAAATTGCCCTTGCGTAACTTATATGATTATATGTATATTTATACATTGGATATGTTTTGTGATAAAACGCAATACATTTTGTTGCATTATTCACTTCAAAATAAGTTTAGCATACACCAGACGGTGAGACCTCAGTTTTAAATTAAAAACGTGATCAGGTATGATGTTATTGAAGCAGATGTATCGAAATATTTAATCTTAATTCATTGAGCTTTAATAGAAATATTTAGGTAGGATTATATCACATACAATATTCATAGCATATTCTCTCATTTTATTTGCAAGTACTTTTGTCTACTGCAGCATTTTATTGACACTATGTTAAGAACAAACAAAAATGTCATATCAGACCTTATAATATATTATGTGACTATGAATAGACATCATTGTAATAAAGGAAGGAATAGAGTATTTGTTTAATTTATTCCTTTGTTCAATGCATTGTGGTATAGCCAGGCTTTATAACCTCTGAACGCCATTCAAAATTCCATTTTATTTAGTTCCGCCCATTGTTTTCTCATTTAGGGCACATGCATTTTTTCACTTGGGGACCTTATGCCGCTTTTCATGGAATGGCACTTCCACATTGAAGGTTCCATGATAACCATCATATGAACACATCTGCGGATGTTTCAAAATTCAAAAAGGTCACGTTAAATGTTGAATGCAGCTTAAGCCGGTGCCAGGGGGCGAGGACAGTTACTTGCACTTTCCATTACAGTTCATGAACAGACTCAATCAAACCGAGCTGGCAACATTTTAAATCTTTAGGGATTCTTTATTACTCTCTATATTAACTTTTGTCAGAGATGTAGACAACATCTAGATAATATCTATGTCTCTGCTTTTGTATCTACTAAATAACTTATTATTTTCATATATACAAATATATGATATTTTTTGTAAAATGAACTAACTGACTCCATCTGTCAATATGTCAGGATAGTTGGAAACTTTGATAATAATACCGATTTAATAGCTTTAAATTGAAAAAAAAATCAAAATAATTTTAATATAAATACTGCTGCGCCATTGTCTTATACAAATAGCTTGTCTAAGGAAAATGACGGATTTTGCAGACATCTTAGCATGAAACTGATAGCGATCGCCGATTGCCTTATTTGTAAGACCCCTGCCAGCTTGATTGACAGGTGGCGTAATGTCAATTCCTTTCATTGTTATAATTTCCTTCACATGAATGAGAAATAATATGCGTAGCCCATGGAAATTTCTGTAAATACTCATTGGAATTTATAGGTAATGTTCAATTTATAAAAAGAGTGGGACAGTTTTTTTATAATTGAAGTAGACTTATATTTTACCTTTAAAAAATTCCAATATCAACTGTTGGTCAATTACTAGTATAACAGTTAATCTTTAGAAATATACATGTATATAGTCAATTCAGTTCAACTTGCCAATGAAAGAATGAGCATAATGTCACTTTATAGAAAGTTAGAACAATAATAAGATCAAAATTTTCAGATTATTTGAACACTTAATTTTTTCAGATTTATTATTTTAATTTATTATTCTGATTGTGAAAAATAAAAGAACAAAAGTTAAAGCTCAAATCTGGCTAATAATAATGTAATAATTCAATTTTTTTACATATATATTTTTAGACTTTTGGATCATAGTGGACTTCGTTTGATATCAGTGCTGTGAACATAAAAAATTCAGTATGGTATGATTTAAATAGTACTAGTAAACGGACAAACAAAATCTGTCTAATAAGACAGCCATCTTGACTAGCTTGTTTTTTTTCTTTGAAACAGACAAGCTAAAAATGCTTGTACAAACTGACCCAAACAAAACATACTGCCCCAAACAATCTAAAAGTACAAACTGCCCCAAATAAAACAATCTAACAGAAAGGATGTACCTGCTATAATGCCGTTAGTGTTTGTGCTCGGCCCATCAGGTGACCCAAATACAATATCTGCCAGTCCAACCAACAACAGACCTAATAACACAGTAAACATTCCTACCCACATGTGTTTACGTATCACACGGCCTAGAAACGCCACAGATAATAATGCCGTGAAGATAATGACTGCCCCTGTAATGTAAGACAGTAATATAATAATATATAATATTATAATAAATAAATATTACATATGTTTATTTGAAAAAATAACATGCATTTTGTATTGCTAATTTCTACCATTAGAAATTGTTATTTTTAAATTTAACATTTATGTTATGGCAATCAATAAAATTCTCATCTAATATGACGTACTTCATTATTACGGAGATAGAAAATTTTATCAATCACTGTACATTTTACACAAGGTGATAGAGAAATGTATCGTCATTTTCAAAAATTTCAAACTTGAAATAAATGTAGATTTATCATTATTCCTGGGTAACTAACCACTAAATACCAATATCTCCGCAAGTGACCAACTACTTGTACTTATTATTCATCACACATGACTTTTGGATCAGTGGTAACTAACTAATGACTATAAGATAATTATGATGTTAGAAATCAATTATCACATAGAAATTTTGTCTTGAGCAACGATCAACCTAGGACCCCTCTATTACAAATCCAATGTTCTCTCTACTAAATGGAAGATTTGTAATAGCCAAACACGTAGTTAAGAATATTTTGGATTTTACCCCAGCTAATCCAGGGGTACAAACAAACTTTTACAGTTACACCTTCGAAAATAAGCGTTGACTTATTTATTGTGACCGTAAATGCATCGTGAAGTTACAACAGTAAAAGTTTGTATTGGGCAATAAGCTCGGAAAAATCCGCATTTGCTGAGTTCCGGATAAAATCTATTGACAAAAGATATAAGTAAATCATTATATATATTACAACCACACGTTATGATTACCTCTCAACATCTGAAAACTTGAGGCGTAAGTTAGATTTAGCCCTATATACATGATAGAGGTTCCACACATGTCTAGCATGGCTGCGGGCAGGAATATTAACGGGTTAAATGACCTCGGCTGCTCGCCTTCTACAGCTTGTTGAGGTCGACAACAAATCTTAATTATATAATAAGCTACCAGACAGGTGAACTCTCCTATAAACATTCCCACAGCCTGTAACAGATATAGATTATAATTATTACAAACATGTTTAGTAGTACAAAATATATATATATTGCTTAAAAATAAATAATAGATATAAACAGAACATTATAATTAAGGTATTAAGCCCTTAATTTTAGTAAGGCAAAGAAAGATAAGAAGATTTAAACTAGCGAGAACATTTTCTTAAACTTTGCATCAATAAAGCAAATTTTGATTGATTAAAACTGATGAAGAAATAACTTTGGGGTCACCATCCTACTTTTCAAGTTGTCTGCCCCTGATAGTGAGATTTTTTACTATAGTTTATTATTTTCATCACTTTCAGGAGAAGATGCTATGGTTCAATGTTTAAACATACTATATTTTTCTCAAAAATAAAAGGGACATAAGTTGATAAAAATTTCTATCAGTTCTCATAAACTATAGAAAAAAAAAATGATAGAATTTTTGCACATGTTGCACTATGACAGGAAAATAACTAAAAAACACAAATTTAAAATAAAAAAAGGTGTTGCTTGCCACAGTTTTGAGTTATCTTCCCTTGAAAATGACCTAAGAATAAAACTTACATTCAGGGACAGGTAATATGTCACAAAGTAGGTGACCCCCATCCCAATTATTTCATTTATGCATTAAAGCCATTTAAATGATGCAAAGAATATGACCACAAACTTAGATTTGATTTCAATGAAGGTGGCGACTTAACATATGCTTTAGCTTAGAAATGTATAAAATATGTACATTATCATACATACCTGTAAAAATGGATGATCAAATTTCCTGACTGTCCCATCAGACCCCTCAGCCGACTGTCTGTCTGCCCATCTTAAATATAAACAAGAAATTACATGCAGATCTTGGTCTTTTCTAGTCAATGCATTTAGATTATTTTCTTCAATTATAAATCAAGTAAGACTTTGTATCAGCAACTTCTTGCTGTAAGTTTGACATTACCAAAATTGTAACAAGAGGACAATGATGGGTATAATGTTGCTCACCTGAATATAAAAGGTCTTGATGACAAGGAACAATTAATATTATTACAGTCAACTATTGTTATCTCGACATTGCTTTTCTCGATATTTCGTTATCTCGATGAAATGTTGAAAGTCCTGATTTTCTTCCTTCTTTATCTATATTGGAAATTTTTTGTTTATCTCGATATTTTTATTTCGATATTTTCAGTATCTCGATGTAAAATTTCAGCTCCAACATTTATTTTCACACTATTATCCTTTGTTTATCTCGACTTATAGTTTTCTTTCGTCTGTTCCCTTCAGACGTGTGAAAAACACAAACTAGACAATAATTGCTCAATAGCGTGTGTCATAATGATGATTATTTTTGGAACAAGTTTAGCTGTCTTTTAAGTTCATCTATTTAGCGTGTTGATTGACTTATGTCCAAAATGAGTGAATTTTAGGTTTTTTATAAATATTCGAACATACGAGCAATTCGTTATGACTTTTAATGTAAATGAAATAGTGAAAGTATAGAAAAGCTATTGTTGTAATCTTGTTTCACAACATCACCACCAAATCAATCAGCAGTCGAACAATCCCGAGAAAGAACCGATAAATAACCCGGAAGGTCCGGATCAACCACCCTGAAAACAATGTTTTCACTATATTGGTGTATTACTGAGTAAACCTCACTATGTGTTATTATCACAGACACCCGTATATCCGCTGGTAAAGATGGTAAATATCCGCTTATGTTACTTTGTTAAATATTGACTTGGCCTATGAAAACAAGACATGGGGATATCATAGTTTATACATAAGGTATGCACATGTCTTTTGTAAAAATCGGTTTCTGCATGATTCATACCCTTATATGTTTATCTCGACATTTTGTTATCTCGATATTTTTTGGACGGTCCCAGTGACTTCGAGATAACGAGAGTCGACTGTGTAAAAAGGTAGATATAAAACCTTAAAAATAAAGTCTCATATAAGCTAATATATCAAAGTTCTTATCTGAATCTGAAATATTGCATAACTGTAGGCTCCAACTAGGTGAGAGTTAAAGTTCAAGAAAAATTGTCATAAAGAGAACCTCCAGCAAGTTTTCTAACATTTTGTAGACATGTTTATTAAAGTTTTATATTATCTAACAATGAATTTGAGACATTTTTTCATCAAATGACTACACACATTAAAATTAATGCTTTGAGGTTTTACAAGGGCACTGTTATAATACAAAGAACTACAAAATGGTTATATTACATTGAAAACATGATGTAAACATTGATCACAGCTCCATCAATTTTTTGTAAATGTGTTTGTTTGATATGAATATATTTCCTGGCTGAATTTGTACATGTATATTGATTTAGAGTAAAAAAAAAGAAGTAGTATTAGTGTATATGAAATTTCAAATCCATTGTACATTGTTAATCTAATTCAAACTAAGACAAATAGAAACAAGAAATGTTGAATGACGCATATGCCCCCCTTTCTAGCCCTTGACTCACATTATTGGTAATTTTGTTTGAGATACTTGTCATATAAGGGTACATACAGTGTTCAATTATGGAAAAATAGAAAAATAATGAAGACTTTGTGATAAATAGTTTTCAAAATAATGAGACATTTAAGGCCCCTGTGACCTAGACCTTTGAACTAGTGACCCAAAATCAATAGGGGTCGTCTAATAGTTATGACCAATCAATATTAGAAATATGAAGACTGGGATACATAGCTTTCAAGATAATGAACGGAAACCATACTAACATTCAAAACCCTGTGACCTTGACCTTTGACCTAGTGACCCAAAAATCATAAGAGGTCATCAACTTGTTATGATCAATCAATATGTGAAATATGAAGACTTCATGATGAATACTTTTCAAGATAATCTGCGGAAACCATTCAGACATTTAAGGCCCCTATGACCTTGACCTTTGACCTAGTGACCCAAAAATTGATAGGCTTCATCTACTAGTTATGACCAATCAATATGTGAAGTATGAAGACTTTGTGATGAATACCTTTCAAGATAATCAGTGGAAACCATTCTGACATTTAAGTCCCTTCTGACCTTGACCTTTGACCTTGTGACAGCTACCATCAACTAGTTATGACCAATCTTTATGTGAAATATCACGACTTTGTGATGAATACTTTTCAAGATAATGAGCGGAAACCATTTTGATATTTAAGGTCTCTGTGACCTTGACCTTTGACCTAATGACCCCAAAATCAAAAGGGGTCATCTACTAGTTATGAACAATCACTGTGTGAAATATGAAGACTTTGAAATAAACAGTTTTCAAGATAATCAGCAGAAACCATGTGGTCTACCGACGGACAGACCAACAATCAAAACAATATACCCCTTTCTCCTTCGAAGGGGTGCATAACAAACTCAAAACAAGATGAAGTTGCTTCATAAGCAGTAGTGTGTGCATCAATTACCACAGCAACTGACTCTTACAGCTAAAGAAGAGCAGGTCTATTTTTGAACAAGAAAAATATAATGGCCCTTTTTGTTCACCTGAGATATATTTGTAGAAAGTCTGGGTTCTTTTTCTTGTTATTTTTTGTTTTTGTTGTTTTGCTTCTGTGACCTTCATATACTTGATTATCAGCTCAAAATAATTTATAGAACTTTCTTCAGAGCCTCTTACTTTAAAATAATTCTTCAGTGAAATTTGGTCAATATCTACTATATGATTTTGGGAGATGTTTCTTAAAGTAACTGTAAACAAAGATGTAAACAGAATGGTGACCAACAGACATCAGCAATCATAAAATATAAACTCTGATCACTGCTCCTGTTAGCTAAATACGAGCCGCATCATGACAAAACCAACATAATGGGTTTGCGACCAGCATGGATCCAGACCAGCCTGCGCAGTCTGATCAGGATCCATGCTGTTCACTTACAAACCCTATAACAAGTACAGAAACTGAAAGCAAACAGCATGGATCCTGATCAGACTGCGCAGATGTGCCGGCTGGTCTGGGTCCATGCTGGTTGCAAACCCATTATGTTGGTTTTGTCGTGACACGGCTCAATTACTACTACTATCTTTCAGTCTTAGGGGGTTGTTACAAAACATATAATACATTTTATTGCCCTGCAAATATAACTTTATCCTGCTATTGTCAGCTGAATAAAGCCTATCTATCTCCAGTCATTATGTCACATGTTAATCTGATGATGTCACATGCTAAGTAGCAAAACAAAACTACATACAGACGCTGTTTTATCGAGGAAAAGACAGAATGAAACCTTTTAATAATCTAAAAACATGATTAAACTAGAAAGCAGGATAAATCAAATACATGCACAATTTGTTTTTGTTGGGATGGAGAAAGTTTATCCATATCACTGTGAAAAGCTCACCAAGATACACTTTCTCACTCATCAGATAAACTTTTTCGATTCCGACATCAACCATGTATTCTCTATTTTCACATATACAAAAATATAATTTTCCTATCAATATACTTACTTTGTAGATAATGTATTCAAGGAGCCAGTTATAACCATAACAATGGCCAGAACAATCTGGTACGATGACCAAGCCATCTTTATATTTCAATGTTTGACAGGTCCAAAAGTCTGAAAGTCCTCTTTTGCTATGTATCTTTTACTAGATTCTGATAAATTATATCTACTTGTGATAATCTATCAACTGTGAGAAATGATAATCAATGTTTGACCACCAATCACAAAGGTTATGTCCACCTAGTTATGTCCAACCTGGTTATGTCCACCTGGCTATGTCTACTGTATGTAAGCTATAGTTGAACAGTTATCACTTATTTTCTGTTGCTAAATCTATAGGTGTTGTTAAATGTTTAAGTATTACTTGGTCTCATTGTCTTCTTTAGATAAATTCTTCTGAAAACAAAATAACAGTATCAGTATAAACAGCTGATGGCCGCCATGTGACCAGCATAGACAAAGATCAACCAGCACATTCACACTGTATGATGATCAGATCAAAATCTACACTGTTCTCAAATAGAGAAATTCTTTCTTCATAAAATGAAATGGTTATTCCAGTTTGAAAGATGGAAAAGTCCAATGAAGGAGCTTAAATAAAATATTGTTTGTTTTCCCCTCCTGCTTCCTACCCATAAAAGACACTGTTAACTAAAAAAAAAATTATTTAGCTTAAAAAAAAAAGAAAAAGGAAAGTACATGTAGTTTATTTACTAAACATTAATAATAATAATATCTGTCACATGTTTCAGTTCAAATCAGAATATCCATCCTTCTGGTATCTGCCGGGCCAAACCAAAAACATATTCGGTATTTTTCCTTGCATGTTTGCCATATTCTATCATATTTAAAAAGGCTTAAATCAGTAAGATATTTTTACATGGAAATTAATGTCCTTTCATCCATAACAATTTTCATTCAATAGCATATGAATTTATAATGTAATTCATAATTGCGAAGAGACATCATCCTAGGCACATAGCTTTATTCTAAAATGCTACGAAATGACATCATTCAAATTAATGCAGTTCATTCATAAAATGTGCTAAAAAGCCTAAAATGACGTCATTGTTTAGCACATGACTCATCTTGCACCCCCTCCCCGCGCCATGCCAGATGACATTTCCAGCATGGGTTAAACTAGCAGAAAATCCCGTCTAATATGCAAGAAAGCAGGGTCTGTCACATCTGAGACCCACATGGTAGACCTGAGGCCCACAGTCATGGAAGATCCGGTAACCGAACGTGTTAGCCTCATTAAATAATGTTGTTACTTACTTTTTATATCGGTTTCATATCTGTGCCATGTAAATACACTAAAAACTTTGAAACTTTGGTTCGTTATAAACTCTTAACAAATGCTAAGCATTCACAATTTTTGAAATTTAATAAATCTGATATACTGTTAAATGAAAAATATTTTGGATGCAAGACATTTTTTTTACATTTAAATCGCCTACCTTCTTGACCCAAATAGACATGTGTCACAGGTTTGGGAAACAAAAATTATTTAAAGACTGGTCAAGATACATGTATTTAGGAAAGTAAGATTTTTTAAAGGGACTATCATATATTATCATGCTGTTTTTTTTACTACAAAATTACATATTTGGTTAGTTGTTACTGTACATGTTTTATTAATCTCCTGGATAATATGTTTAAAAATATAAAACCAAGATTCTCAAAACATTTTAAGGTGTAGGTTTGTTAGATCATATGATTACATTCAGTAATGCAAGGAATAAATAATGTTGATAATTAAAATATGCTCTCTTCACAATTATTATCTGAAAAAGTCTTAAATTGTTTGCATGTAAATTGGAAATTGATTCTATTTTAAGCATTTTTTTCCCAAAAAAAAAACAAATTACAAACATAGACAAGAGCTGTCGGTAGGACAGCAACGCTCGACTATTCTTAGCGCTTGATAGTAAAAAAAAATGCTTGATACAGTTACCTCCTCCTGTTTACAGGTTGGGGTCATGATGTTGAACAAGTGTGCAAAGTTTCAAAGCCATATGTCAATGGACTTTTAAAATATTTGAACTATTACAAAAACTTTAACGTAAATTCTAAGTCGAAAAAGGGGAAAAATTCTGTCAAATGCTTGATAGAGTTACCTCCTCCTGTCTACAGGTTGGGGTCATGATGGTGAACAAGTGTGCAAAGTTTCAAAGCAATATGTCTATGGACTTTGAAAATATTTGAACTATTACAAAAATTTTAACATAAGTGGTTAAGCCGACGCCGACGCTCGGGTGACTGCAATAGCTCTACTTATTCTTATCGAATAGTCGAGCTAAAAAGTATTAATTTTCTTTCTTGGGAAATGTTTAAAAATCTAAGTTATGACAATCAATAAAATACATGTACTTGATTTTATCAGAGAGATGTTTGTAATCTAAATGAACTAGATATTTATTTTCCTTAAAGAAATACCAATCTAAAATTAGCAAAATATCTTTAAAAGTAGATTACTTGAGTGTTAAACGTTCTCGACTAAACCATGAGCAGTCAATACCAATCAGGGATGTGTTAACTGTCAAACAACTTGTTTGTTGATCTTATTTTTTATTACGGCTAAAAGATTTTGCCTATTAACTTAATAAATATCAGTATGAATGATGTAATTACTAAAAGTGAAACACTTGATCTCAGCGAGTGTAAGGGTCATTTTTCTATCACCACTTATGCTTAAATCATGTGGTATTTGTAGACAGTTTAAACTTGAAGAGAAACTGGTGATTACTGGTAAATTATCTCGGAAAGCCTGTAAGGTCAACCAACCACTGAAATATGACCAAAATTACATTAAAACTTTTTTACTTTCATCATCAAACTTATACTTTTGCCAAACAATGATTAAATAACAGTTAAAAAATGCTTAATATTATGTAACAGGATAAGAATCTGAGTGTTCCAAAATATCCTTTTTCCCAATTTCAAGGAGAAAATTCCCAATTCAAGGCACAGAAAGTAAAATTATTGTCATTTTGTTACATTTAATATTACAGCACTATGCCATAAAAAATTGTTATCTTACATTCAAAATGTTTAAAAGAGCCTAAGAGTGAAATATTTTATTAACCATATATTTGATTTCTTTGTCTTTTTTGCTGTGTACAATATTGTTGTCTGTTTCTCCCAATCTGTCTTAAAGATCATAAAAATTCCCAATTCTGGGTGTTTGGCTGTGTCCCTAAAGTGCTGAGAAGAAACCCTAAATTGTACAGTCATGTTCCTTTTTCTGTTTACCTAATTACTATCAGTGGTACATTTTACTCCACCATACTCTAGCTGTTATACTTTGTTTGGGTATAATAACATATCACTTCAACAGATCATTGATGACAGTTTTGATGTTTTGTGTTGTCTAGGCCACAATTATCTGACATAAATAATGCAAAAGCAAATTTTCCTATCATTTCTTACAGTCAAAAACAAAGTTTCGATAACAATATAAATATAACCAATTAGATTTATTACTGATGGTTTTCAACTACATATATGCAGGGC
>NW_026865035.1:0-33378 GCF_026571515.1 Ruditapes philippinarum
CTTTTTGTCCCAACTAAAAACCGGTGTTAATCTGCCAAAAAGCACTGGTTAGGGACTACTTGTATATGCGGCTGTTATGAGTTCTTACTCGATTATATCGTTTACAAAGCCTGTAAAGCATCGATAAAAACATTTGTAGTATTTATTTTTTACATACAATACTAAAATAAATAGAGGATATTTGTTTGTTTTGGTGTAAGTCGTGATGGCAAGGATTAAATATTTTCACTCGTGGCGCAAGGATAAATATTTTCACGAGTGGCGCAGCCACGAGTGAAAATATTTAATCCTTGCCATCACGAGATGAAATAAATTTTCGATCTTACACCAAAAGCAAACAAATTTTCTTTTTATTTCATGCTTTTCAATGGATTAATTGAATTATTTCTCATTTTTAATGTTTTACCTATCCGAGTGTTCCCCGTTTGGAGCCCCCACTTTTTCCTTCTTCTTCACGTGGTAACACATGTATATTTCGTAATAAAAATAGTTCCAGATAAACTTTCATTTTCAATATATAATTCACTAGACAGGGTTTTATTCATTTATTATTTATGTCAAACAGAAAAAAGAAATCGTTTTGTAAATTTATTCAGAGTAAACAACAGTTTTGGCTGATAAAGCTACTGAATTACTGCGCGTGAATCGAAGTCAGTTCATTTTCAATCCGCCATTTTTTTTTTCATTCGTAACGTGTGTGGGAATTATAAACAAAAAAAGGATTTAAATCAAACTAGTGAACGAACAACATAACAGGCTACATTATTTGCCTAATTCATATTAATTAGAATCAGTGTCACTGTCAGGTAGCATCCTGATACGTTTGTATGGCCTAATTTATCGGCGAACACGGGTCAAACGACTGCAGATCCAGAGGCGGAGCTGGTGTTACGATTCAGTGTTACGGCTGACATTTGGGATAGGCTTTCAGAAATTGAGCTGTTGAAATTAAAAGTTACATTGCCGTTGAAATGACTGTATGCAAATAAACCCTGTGGAGGCTTTCCATTATTGTCACCTGCACGAACACAATCTGACATGGTCATGGATGCAGACGGAAAAGGGGCGCAGTCTAAAACGCGGACGCCTTAAGCGGACAATATAAACATATAGGGAAAACGCTGACAATATAGACAAAGAGGAAAAAAGCGGACGATATAGATATATAGTGTAAAATGACTGAGCATAGTTAAATTCATATTAAAGGCTAAATAATTGGCTTTTATAAAGTAATATCTGAAAGATGTATTAATTATAATAATTAAAAAAGACTTTATTTTATTTATTTGTTCAAATTCTTATAATAATTAAAAAGACTTTAGTTTATTTATTTGTTCAAGTTCTTAAATTTATGTTTTTTATTTGTTCATTGTTAATTGACTTAATAACTTTTTAATTAAACAGTACAAAACATGCAACAGTCACGTGCGGAAAACTGAATAAGGGCACAAGAATTAGTTTGAATATATTTGAACAGTTTGCATACGCAATTCGCGGACATGATAAACATATAGGGAAAACGCTGACAATATAGACATAGAGGAAAAAAGCGGACGATATAGATATATAGTGTAGATTGACATTCTTTTCAAAATATACAATTTACTATGATTTGTAATTTACTTTTGTTTCTATATTGCACATTAATTTACATATTAGCCGAATCTTCTTTTGTGTACATATATAATTATGAAATAGTGGGCGAATGAGTAATTTTTTTGAAAATTATCGTTTACCGGTGAAAATACACGTGTTGCAAATTAACTTAAAGCATTAAGTGTGAATGACTTTGTCACATTATTAAAATTGTCGGCTCTTTAGATATTGAGCAATTAAGACATAAATTTCAAAGAACAATATAGAAAAAAAACAACATTGGGACCAATCATGAAATTAATTTCAGTCGTTATGTTTTTGATCTTTTGTATTTTTTTTTCACAACTTTGCAATTGCAACTTATTTAATGGTAAAACTGTTAATGGTAAGGTATATATACAGTCAATTTTTGTGCACATCCCTCATTTCCAAAAAAAAAAAGTTACATGCTTTGAATTCATTCCATTGCTTACAAAGTGTTAATTTGAATTGGATTATTAAATTATTGTGTTCTTTAACTTTTAAAGTGTAATTGTGTAAAATATTGTATAAAGTGTTTTCACTAAGGCATTGTTAAAATGGCATTCGTTGTAGGACACAGTCAAGTAAAATATATGAGTGATTATTTGTGTCAACATTCGTACAGTGTGTTTTCCTATCCTGGATATAAAACACGCCAGTTTTGTTTCGAAGAGGACATTTTTGAAGTTGCTCCATATTTTTCGGTAAGTTCATATCAATGATATCCCCCTTTGTAATCTTTATCAACCTGAACAATATATGAACAATCATGTTATGTTCTACCAGACAATAAAACAGTAAGAAATGTATAAATTATATATTTATGTATATACTGATTCCATTTTTTTTATTTAAATAAAGTGTCCACGTGTCACTTGTATCCATTAAGTTAATAAAAGAAACATTCTGATATAAATACCAATCAACTAATTAAAGTATTTGACTTAATCACGCACCGACACTTGTATATTTCAATTAATCATACATCTCACCCTTGTACAATTAATAAAGTGGCTACAGAAAATGCGGACAATATAGACATATAGTGAAAAAGCGGACGATAAAAATATAGAAGGAAAACGCTGACGAAATAAATGTATAGAACGGGAGAATAGAAAACTGTTATGAATAAAAAAAACATCTGGCTTCTACAATGTATATAATTAATTTATATCAATTAACTTTCTTTAATTCATAATATTTTTATGTTTTATTTATATTTTATCCATTAAGTTAATAAAAGAAACTTTCTGATATAAATACCAATCAACTAATTAAAGTATTTGACTTAATCACGCACCGACACTTGTATATTTCAATTAATCATACATCTCACCATTGTACAATTAATAAAGTGGCTACAGAAAATGCGGACAATATAGACATATAGTGAAAAAGCGGACGATATAGATATAGAGGGAAAACGCTGACGAAATAAATGTATAGAACGGGAGAATAGAAAACTGTTATTAATAAAAAAATATCTGGCTTCTACAATGTATATGATTAATTTATATCAATTAACTTTCTTTAATTCATAATATTTTTATGTTTTATTTATATTTTATCCATTAAGTTAATAAACGAAACTTTCTGATATAAATACCAATCAACTAATTAAAGTATCCACGTGTCACCTGTGTATTTGACTTAATCACGCACCGACACTTGTATATTTCAATTAATCATACATCTCACCCTTGTACAGTTAATAAAGTGGCTACAGAAAATGCGGACAATATAGACATATAGTGAAAAAGCGGACGATATAGATATAGAAGGAAAACGCTGACGAAATAAATGTATAGAACGGGAGAATAGAAAACTGTTATGAATAAAAAAAACATCTGGCTTCTACAATGTATATAATTAATTTATATCAATTAACTTTCTTTAATTCATAATATTTTTATGTTTTATTTATATTTTATCCATTAAGTTAATAAAAGAAACATTCTGATATAAATACCAATCAACTAATTAAAGTATCCACGTGTCACCTGTGTATTTGACTTAATCACGCACCGACACTTGTATATTTCAATTAATCATACATCTCACCCTTGTACAGTTAATAAAGTGGCTACAGAAAATGCGGACAATATAGACATATAGTGAAAAAGCGGACGATATAGATATAGAAGGAAAACGCTGACGAAATAAATGTATAGAACGGGAGAATAGAAAACTGTTATGAATAAAAAAAACATCTGGCTTCTACAATGTATATAATTAATTTATATCAATTAACTTTCTTTAATTCATAATATTTTTATGTTTTATTTATATTTTATCCATTAAGTTAATAAAAGAAACATTCTGATATAAATACCAATCAACTAATTAAAGTATCCACGTGTCACCTGTGTATTTGACTTAATCACGCACCGACACTTGTATATTTCAATTAATCATACATCTCACCCTTTAACAATTAATAAAGTGGCTACAGAAAATGCGGACAATATAGACATATAGTGAAAAAGCGGACGATATAGATATAGAAGGAAAACGCTGACGAAATAAATGTATAGAACGGGAGAATAGAAAACTGTTATGAATAAAAAAAAACATCTGGCTTCTACAATGTATATGATTAATTTATATCAATTAACTTTCTTTAATTCATAATATTTTTATGTTTTATTTATATTTTATCCATTAAGTTAATAAAAGAAACTTTCTGATATAAATACCAATCAACTAATTAAAGTATCCACGTGTCACCTGTGTATTTGACTTAATCACGCACTGACACTTGTATATTTCAATTAATCATACATCTCACCCTTGTACAATTAATAAAGTGGCTACAGAAAATGCGGACAATATAGACATATAGTGAAAAAGCGGACGATATAGATATAGAAGGAAAACGCTGACGAAATAAATGTATAGAACGGGAGAATAGAAAACTGTTATGAATAAAAAAAACATCTGGCTTCTACAATGTATATGATTAATTTATATCAATTAACTTTCTTTAATTCATAATATTTTTATGTTTTATTTATATTTTATCCATTAAGTTAATAAAAGAAACTTTCTGATATAAATACCAATCAACTAATTAAAGTATCCACGTGTCACCTGTGTATTTGACTTAATCACGCACCGACACTTGTATATTTCAATTAATCATACATCTCACCCTTGTACAATTAATAAAGTGGCTACAGAAAATGCGGACAATATAGACATATAGTGAAAAAGCGGACGATATAGATATAGAAAGAAAACGCTGACGAAATAAATGTATAGAACGGGAGAATAGAAAACTGTTATGAATAAAAAAACATCTGGCTTCTACAATGTATATAATTAATTTATATCAATTAACTTTCTTTAATTCATAATATTTACTGCACATAAAGGCATACAAAAAATGCCAAAATAAAATACATATCCTTAATTACATATCAGCTGTTGCCAATTTAGTACCTTCATTGTAATTCTAAGGACATTCATTTGATCCATTTGTTTCATATATTAGTTTTCAATATTAAGAAATTCCGAAAATGTGTCATATAATTATAAAATAAAATTTATTGACATTCAATCATAAATTACTTTAATATTTCTCCCAATTTGCTAATTTATTATATTTTTTTATATATTAAAGTATAAATCCAATTACACGTCATTTTACTAAACTTCATCAATGCCCAAAATCATCACCAATTAGTCTACACTATATATCTATATCGTCCGCTTTTTTCCTCTTTGTCTATATTGTCAGCGTTTTCCCTATATGTTTATATTGTCCGCTTAAGGCGTCCGCGTTTTAGACAGGCCCACGGAAAAGAGTCAACTCGGCCCTATACCAACTCGGCACGGGTCAACTCGGCACGGGTCAACTCGGCCCACTTTACAAAAATATATAGGCCTATAACGTATTTACTTTACTTTGCATGTTGTAAAGGTAAATGAATAATAAGAAATATCTTATTATTATTATATATGCCCTTTTCTCATACATTCGTGCCTCTTAAGCGGTAAATCAGCGCATGCGCAGTAAATGTTTATTACATGAAAGTAATTTTTGGTCAATCATGTAAACTCAACTCTCATTTTTGCTATTTTAATTCAATAAACATGAAAAACAATTATCTATTTTTAGTATCTTACCTTTTTATGACGACCTTGACCATCTGAATCTATCAAACGCTTTCTCATACATTTCGTGCTTTTTGATTGGTCCTCCGTGTTACGGTGTATTATTTAACCCCAAGGTCAGTATACTAAGTTCAATTAAAAAAGTGTCCATTTACTGGCATATATTCATAAAACTTGTGTCAGTGGTGTGTCTTGCTATAGAACAACAGCCTTTTAAAAATCATATCCATACTAGTGTTTATGAACATTTTTAATGTTGTTTTCTGATTTCTTCTAACAAGGTAAGTAAACTATCAATCAAAATGTTTTCAAATTTCATTTAACAAGGTAAGAAAAACTATGTTAATAAAATGTTAACTTTAACAAGGAACATAAACAGTTTATTTCATTATCTATGGACTTTCTATGCTTCACAATGTGGACACAGGAATGTACTGTGTCTCCTCACTACATGGACATTTGTACACAGTGCAAGGTGCACCCAGTGATCACATTTATCACATTGAGCCCAGTTAACTATTTTAAGAAATGGCAAATCTTTTAGCTTTGGTGGTGAGATCTTTTTACAAACACAACATAATTCTTCGTCGTTTACATCAGATTCAATTTCAGAATCTTCTGAAAGGACCTGCCTCAGAGAATGATTTGTGTTTCGGACACCACTAGTTGAAGGGACTGGGTTGTGCATTGTTATTGAAATGTCCATATAATTGGACTTATCATTGGATTTATTTTGTTTGCTTTGTTTTGATGTTGTTGCTTCTTTAGTGTTAGTAGTTTTTGTTTTTTCATATTCAACCAATTCTTTATAATATTCATCTTCTGTTATTGCTTGCCCTCCTGCTTTAGTTTAGGTTTTGTTTTTATAGCCTTTTTCATGCATTCACATTTTTCATTTTTTTCATCATTATTTGTTTGGTTTTCATACTTTTGTTTGAAAAATTCCTCTACAGCATGTTTTCCTTCTTTCAGTGCTTTTGCTTTTTGCAGTGGCTTATTTTCTCTAAAACTTTCACACGGAAGCAACTTTTGCATAGGTACTTCTTCTGGAGAAAGTGGAAATATTCCAGTTTTCTTGAAACCTGACAATATATTGATTGGAGTCATGGATTTCAAGTAAGCCTTACAAGCCAGCTGGCAGATTTCATATCGAGTGATAGTTTTACCCATGTGTTTATTCATATAGATTGCACATTCTGTGTAATAAAATGATTTTAGTGGGCCAAACATGCCAACATCTAGGGGCTGCAGTATATGTGATGTGTGTGCAGGGAGAACAAAAAGTATGATGTTCTGTTCTCTTGCCCATTTGACCAGTGGTTCATTAATGTGAGAGGCATGACCATCATACAGAACTAGTACAGGGTTATCAACACTTAATTGACCTCTCACATGTGGAAGGAAATGGTCTTCAAGATATGTTCTGAAGATGACAGCATTTGACCATCCACTGTCTGACATTGAGTAACCTGTGCCTACTGTAGCTCCTTTCATCAAGTCAGGGTTATATCTTTTTCCTTTAAATACAAAATATGGTGGCAGAGAATTACCAGCTGCATTTGCACAGCCAATCAATGTAGTAGTTGTAGACCTTGGAGAAGTTATAGCTTGTGGTTTACTATTTGTAGGAGCAATTACATTAGGTTGTCTATGGTCTGGTTGTAACCCAGTCTCATCAATGTTATAAATGTTTTGTGGCTTTGTGTGTAGGTTATATTTATTAAAAATAGCAGCAAGGTTTTCAATAATACTTCTTAACACATTCGGGTGTGGTGGACCTTGCACGGTTGCTGTCAAGTTTTGATGGTTTCAATGTACTTAATCTGTTACGCCATCTTTTAAGAAAGCCATATAGCCAATTGTTACTAAGTGGTTTATTGGTACTCTTTTTCCCCAGGTCAAATGCTAATTCACCAGCAGCATGCTGTAGCTGAGTATTACTATATCCATACCCAAGCTCAGCCATGGTCTCAACATGTTCAACAAGGGTCAGTTCCTCATCATCTCTAAAACAAGTTTCCTTTGTTTTCTTAAAATGAACAGGGTCAATGTAACCTTTAACTCTGTCTCTCAAAGTTTGTACTGGTATCCCAAACTGTAGAGCAAAATGCGCCTTTTGCATATAATTGTTTAGGTCAAGTCTTGAGGCATTGTGGTTTTATTGAGTCAGTTGATAAAGCTTGTCCACCTTCAGAAATAATGATTTTTTTAGGGGTTCTTTTTAATACAAATTCAATGACTATGGAGGTTACTAAAGAACGTTTATTAGAAATAAAAAATTTAATTCAGGTATGGTTATACAAAACAGAAGCAACGCTTAGAGAAATACAATCACTTATTGGTAAATTAAATTTTGTGGCTTCATGTGTGCGGTCAAGCAGGATTTTTATAAGCCGGCTTATTAACTGGCTTAAAGATTTGTATAGTTATCTTCCACATATTTATGTTCCTATTACATCTGAGGTTAAAAAAGACATTCTTTGGTGGCATAAGTTTTTACAAGAATACAATGGAGTTTCTATTATGCTATATGAAAATTGGTCAATTCCAGATGCTATTTTCTCAACGGACGCGTGTTTAACAGGCTGTGGTGGTTTTTACAATGGAAAATATTTTCATTCTGATTTTCCTGTAAATATTTCTAATCAAAAATTTTCTATAGCCGTGTTAGAATTGTTCGGCATTATTCTTGCTTTAAGGCTTTGGTCAAAAGAATTTAAAGGTAAAAGGATAGTCGTTTATTGTGATAATGAGGCTGTATGCTTAGTCTTGAATTCAGGCCGAGCCAGATGTTCAATGTTACAGGATGGTTTGAGAGAAATTTGTTTTTTAACAGCTAAATCTCAATGTGAGATAAGAGCTGTTCATTTGTCAAGTACGGAAAATCGAATCTCTGATTGTTTGTCTCGTTGGTCACAGCATGATAAATTTAAAGATGAATTTTTCCAGTTAACAACTGGATTTTATTTAGAGTATTGTGAGGTGGTGGATCAAGATTTTGTTTTTATTAATGATTGGTAATTTTTCTTTTCTGATTATTTTGTAGATCTACAGTTGAAGACTCTCAAGTCTGAGTTGAAACTGTCAAATATTTCAGCATATGCTGAAGGTAGTAGAAAGAATTTAAAAATTCAGTGGGAATCATTTATTTTATTTTGTATTTATTTCAAATTTTGTTATTTACCGGCGAGTACAAACACTCTTCAATTATATTCTCAATTTTTGAGTCGTTCTTTTAAATCAGTATCTAGTATTCGTAATTATTTAAGTGGGATCAGAACTGTTCATCAGTTACTGGGATTTGATTTAAATGAAATGAACACTTTTCTGGTTAATTTTACACTTCGTGGCATTTCCAGATTGAAATGTCACTGTGTCAAACAAGCTGAACCTATAACTCCTTTCATACTTAACAAAATTTTTTTGGCTTTAGACTTCAAAGACACTGAGAATTTGACTTATTGGTGTCTATTTATATTTGCCTTTTTCTTACTTGCTCGCAAATCAAATTTGGTTCCTACCACTAGTAAAGATTTAATTAATCATAAGTGTTTATTTAGATCTGATGTTACTCGTTTTCATGGTAATTTATTAGTTACTATGAATTGGTCAAAAACTATCCAGTTTGGCGAACGGCTTTTACAGACCCCTTTATTGAGATTAAGAGGTTCCCATTTATGTCCGGTTACAGCTTATGATAACATGTTAAAAGGGGTACCTGGCGTTTCGTCAGATGCTTTATTTCTTTTACCTAATGGTAAACCTGTAACTTATTATTTATATCAAAATAAGTTACGTAATATTTTGAATGATATTGGTTTAGATTCTTCCTTGTACTCTTCACATTCATTCAGACGTGGTTTTGCCACTCTTGCATTTAAGAATAATGTTAGTTCTGATGAAATTCAAATTCTTGGAGATTGGCATTCTGACGTTTACAAACATTACATTTCACTATCTATAGAGGATAAGTGTAAAATAATTAAAGATATTTCACATATATTTTATGTTTAAAAATACATGTATAGTATGGCATTGTATTTAACAAAGTTTTATGTTTTCAGAACATGTAAATCATCCACCACTGCGCAAGTGTACAATAGTCTCCGACTCCATAGCGAAAAATGTTTCTGGAATTTGGGATACCAAAATTACAGCCTTTCCAGGGATTAATATTTCAAGATTAAGCTATAGAATTTCTCAAGGTCAGGTAGATTTAAGATCTTCATTCATTATTTTACATGTGGGCACCAATGATGTTACTGGTCCCCGTTCAGAGGATGAGATAATTTCATCCTTTAATGATTTGATATCTAACGTTCGACATCAATCTAATGGTAGTATTATCGTATCTGCTATTATTCCTCGACCAATTGATTTTGAGTCCACTGGTGATAGAGTTAAAAATTTAAATAATAAGTTAGTTTTATTATGCAACTCCAGGAAGGTTTCATTTATTAGAACCTTCAAGCCATTTCTTAAATGTGGTTTACCACGTCGTGAATATTATGCCATTAAGGATGGGGGGTTACATTTAAATCTTGAAGGGACCCGACGTTTAAAGGAATTCTTTATAAATACTATTGCGCACTTGAAATAATAAGTGTTGGATGATACATGAATTGGGATAAAAGATTATAAAGAGCATTATTATAAATAATCTTTAAGATAAATGTTCAAATGGGTAGTATTAGAAATATGCTGACTTTATGCTTTTGTTTGAGATACATTGTTTCTCATGAAAGGCTTGATCTTACAATTCGGCATTGGCCGGCATTGAAGGTTATTACTGCTAAGGAGATAATATGTAAGTCTCTTAGTGGGTTATTTAATACTGCTCATTTGTATTGATGATTTGTTAATTTGTTTCTGATTCAGTTGGTGCATTGAATCTTATAATGATTTGAATTTCTTTACTATTAAATTATGTTCTTTGTCTTTGCCCGAGATACACTGTTTCTCAGGAAAGACTATCTTGCAAGCTGGCGATGGCTAGTCTTGAAGGTTATACTACTAAGGAGGTAATAAGAAAGCCTCTTAGTAGGTTTTGTTCATAGTTTGTTAAGTGTATTTATATGCTCTTGCTTACTTGTTTGTTATTTTGGCCGTGGGTTTGGCTTTATGGTAAATATTACTCTTGTAGTAATCATTATGCTCACAAATAGACATTCAAACAAGTTATGATGTGAGTTATAAATGTTTTAAATGCATAATATAAGTGTGTTCTCATACAATGTTTGTATGAATTTGTCTTTGATCACTTGTATATGAAATAGATGACTTATATATGTGGTGAATGTTATGTATGAATTTGATTCATGTGATCTCTCAATTGCCTAAAAATATATATTCATATGACAGAAATTTTCTTTTGTTATTTTTTCTGATTGAAAACTGATAATTTGGATTATTTTGTTTTAAAAATAACTTAATTATAAGATTGAATGAAGTTGACCTTTTCAGTGTTTTTTCATTAGTCGATTTTTGTTTATGGTTTACGTCAGCAATAAACATCTTTTTATTGGTCGCTTCTGTTTTTGGCGGTAGATTTACGTCAGCAATAAACATCTTTTTATTGGTCGCTTCTGTTTTTGGCGGTAAATATTTTTGACCATTTGTTTCCTGGGCCTTTTTGTCATTCTGTATTTCGTCGACTTAGAGATCACATGTTTTGATAATTAAAAAATTTTCCCACCCTTCCCTCCCAATTAATATGTTGATGGTTAATATTATATTATATATTATATTGGTTAATATATGTATTTTATTAAAATTTAGATATTGCTTTATGGTAAATATTACTCTTGTAGTAATCATTATGCTCACAAATAGACATTCAAACAAGTTATGATGTGAGTTATAAATGTTTTAAATGCATAATATAAGTGTGTTCTCATACAATGTTTGTATGAATTTGTCTTTGATCACTTGTATATGAAATAGATGACTTATATATGTGGTGAATGTTATGTATGAATTTGATTCATGTGATCTCTCAATTGCCTAAAAATATATATTCATATGACAGAAATTTTCTTTTGTTATTTTTTCTGATTGAAAACTGATAATTATACTGCAGGAAAACCTAATAGAGTATCTGACCTATGCAATATAGTAACATTTGACCTAAATATTTTGATTCTAGAAGCCTTAATTTATATGCTTATTTTGTTTCTGTGTGTGTAGATATAAATTAATTTGCTCCCTAGAACAAAAGGATGCACAACACAAAGATATAATTAAACACATTGCAAATGTTAATTGAATGTTAATTGGTCATTATTTTTTGTCGTGTCACTTTTTAAGAATAGTATATAATGATAAATCTAACACGGAGCAAAGGAAATTTCGTCACGTGACATTAAAAAAATGGACGCCGGCAAATATGAAACAGGAAAATTTTACGAAAAAGTTGGATTTTTTGCAAATTATGAATAAAAGTGAGTGTTTTTTGTGTTAAATAGCAGAAGTAACAATGTTTGGATACGATTTAGCAATATATTCATGGATTAATACCTGCTTTTTTCTCATTTTCTGTTGATGAGTGCTAGCCTGCAAGTTGTCAAAACAGTTGCATAGTAATCGGATACGCACGCGATGCGCACGAGCGTATTTTCTGTAAGCACGAAATGTATGAGAAGGCACGAATGAATGAGAAATGGGCATAATTATGCATTGTACCTCTGCGGAAATAAAGTATATTTAGAAAGAAAAGTAATTTATTTGTCTTGCAGATTCGATAAAATTGATATAGACACAGGCACGATTATCGAACCTGGAAAGAAAAAATATGAACAGATTGATAAAATAACTTCATATTTTTTCTTCCCAGGTTCGATACTTGTGCCTGTGAATATAGATATAATATAAATTTGTTTTCTTAGATGCATTTTGTTTGTAAAGTAATTTTCAAAAAAATATGAAACAAAAACGTGTTTACTTAACAGCATATAAGCTTCTAATTAATTTCAGGTGGTCACTAATCAAATTTGAATGAATGAGTCAATCATAATTATCACCTAATTAATCAGTATCTTTAACAAACATACACATTGATTGATAATAATAGCCCGTGACACTAGGAGTCCGTTGATGTCCTTTACCACGGATTTATATTACAAGGATCGGACACTTTCGTTTAGCTTAAAGTCCCGTCGCGCGCATGCGCGGAATCGGATAAAGGTGGACAGAATGAGATGGCGGAACGTGCGGAGTACGAAATATGACAGATTTTCACCGGAGTATGTGGTGTTATTGCAGCTTTGTGAAAAATTATACACATATGAATGTATTGATACAGTATTATTTTGTGTCGCTAAAGTATTATTATATGAAAATATGCTGATAGAACGCTGCAACGCTTAGTTAAAAAGTACCTAATTTAAAAAATATTCGCCTATTGTTTAGGCATACTCTCTACACTTCGCCGCCCTTTTACTTCAAGCACGAATTATTACCGCGATTCAGAATAAGATAATTATTTTTTACATGGTTTAATGATGGCATTGCAAAAAAACGTTTCTTGATTGCTAAAAAACTTTTAAAGAAATTCATGTTTGAAATGTGTCTTTATTTCTGTGAATTATTTCCAAATGATTTGTACATTTTTTATTTGATTACCTGTATATTAGTATAAATATAGTAAATATTCTACTATTAAGTGTATTAAATATATTTTCAGATCATTCTAGACAAGCATTCCTATATAGATGAATTCATTAGATTGGCAAGGAAGAAACAGCTGTTTTATAATAATTTTTTTTTATTTTGAAACATAATTTTTTCATAGATATCCTAAACAATTCACGTCAAATGATTTATTTATCACATGTTTATTTTCATCATTTTTCAGAGAAAGGACTATACAAATTTAGTTGTATATTTTCAATTTCATTTATAAATGTTAATAAAGAAAATAGATTTACATTGTATTTATATATCCTCTTCAGAATCATTTTCTTACCACATATGCCATGAACTGTAGTTAAAGACCGCGCATATACAAAATATACATTCAAATTATATTTGTTTTTGAAGATTGAGTGTTGCAATTATCACATGTAACCTGGTAATGAAAGTTTGGAAATAAGTTTTTTAATTATCACTTACCCCTCTTCAAAAGTAATTAAACTTGAAAGAAATTTAAGCGATGTGTAAAAAATAATCAACAGTTACTTTTATTTCGCAAAATACTGACTCAAACTGTAAAGATTTTTTATTGTTTTTTCTAGCGTTACATTAAAAAGTATAATAAATATCTTTCTACAGGCATTCAAATAAAAAGAATAATTAAAATATACGGATTAAAATATACGAGTGACATTAAAAAGGCCGGAATCGAGACAGCCACACGAGAGAACTTTACTGTTACGATGATTGTCTACTTCACTGCACCGACATTTGAAAACAGATTTACAAAAAATAATAATGATATAAATGATGAATGAAATTAAATATTCTATGAATATTGGCAATATTGACAATCTCGGGCAATATTTTGTACTAAAAAATGAATAAATTTTCTTCATGTGTAAAGGCCGCAATACATTAGGCCTACCCGTAAAACAATTGTGCGTTAATAAATTTGACTACATAACCCAACAAATCTTAAATATTGCATCTTTTGATCATCTGTGAATAACTTACATCGGCTTCTTTTTTGTTTTGAAACTGAAAGTATTATGGTACCGTAATAATAAATTTCAAATACCTGCTTTTTATATAAAAAAATGTAAATTTACCGCGGATTTCGTCAAGTTAATTTTTTAACCGTCGTTGCGGACAGATTAACTGTACCTTTAAAAAATAAATTAGATATTTGAATTAACCAAGTATTTTTCGTCAAAATAAACTTTAAATTTCCAAAATCGGATAATAAATGAAAAAGCTATATGGTATTTTGTAAAGTAGGTATCCGTTGCGAACGGGCATTTACTAGGGCTGGGAACGAATAAGGAATTTGATGTTCGAATATTCGTTTTCCATATTCGAATATATTCGAATATTCGTTTTTACAACATTTGTTCCAATATTTCTCTTTGACGTATACGTATCCGAAATTGATTGCGTCGAATACTATACTACTTTAATATGCTTTTAATAATCGACGATTAAAAATACCTTTATTACTACGTCAGCTTTTTAAAAAAAAATTATATATTGTTATTCGACATATACGTTTACAATTTGAAATAAATTCATAATTTGATTGCCTTTTGTTCAGTTAATCCTATTTGTCTTATTAACGGGAGGTAACTCGCGTGATGATTGACAGTAACATGAATCATCGTAACCTCTTAGCCCCAATAACAAATAATTATATTGAAACTTAACTTGTATTATTTTTTTATATTAATTTATAATTTTAGATAAGATTTAAAATATTCTTAAAATAAATATAGCTATAACGCAGTAAATATCACACGGAGTGTAATATCTACGGAATAAATATATTCTGACGGAATATAGACACTTCCCATGCTTTCATAACCGCCGATTAATGCGTGCCTATTTATTCTTCTCCACAAAATTTAAGACATTGATTAATAGGAAAGATTATAGCACAGAAAACAATAAATAAGATAATTAAAATCGGGAAAAAATCTAAACTGTTAAACAGGTAAATTGCAAAGTGTGAAACGGAGCCCTTTTGATCAAATAGACCCCACAGTTTTCACAGTTAATTGGCGATAATCGTTGACACGTGTCATACAAACGTGTGAACACCTGGTCAAATACAGGTCAAAGGTTTTATTTACGATATTAATTGAATTTGAAAGTAATATCAAATTATATTTTTCGAATATTCGTATTCGTTTTTCAATGTTCGAATATTCGGTAGTGTTTCGAATATTCGAATATTCGAATATAATTCCCGGCCCTAGCATTTACGCTTCGCGCCGGTAAATTATCGATCGATGTACCTTTATCGGGTGCACGACAAGATATTTAAGCATTTATATAGGGTTAACTGGGAGTGTCCGATCCCTGTAATATAAATCCGTGCCTTTACCCATTTTTAAAAGTGGGCCGAGTTGACCCGTGCCGAGTTGGAATAGGGCCGAGCTGACTCGGGGGCCGAGTATGTTTTAGGGCCGAGCTGACCCGGATTCATGCAGACTTTGGAGTTTGAACTTCGAACTTGGAGATCTGAGTGAGTGTTTACTGATTTTATTTGATAAAATGTCAGAAATGTTCTTTGATTGATCATTGTTAATTTTGCTGTAGTTGTTGATTGGTTGATATTCTTGTGCCTATCTGTACTATTTGATTTGCTGGAACTCCCTCGTCTTGGAGTTTTTGTATCAGTCTCTTCCTTGAACTGTAATTTAACAAAACAAATTTAGAAAAACACACTTTGAAAACTAACATAACATACTACATGGTCGCATGAATAAGTTCTAGTTTAGTGAACCCTTATGAGCTTGTATATATTTTTTAACTGTTTTTTTTTTTTTTTTTACTTTTTCAATATAAATATCATGTCTAGCTCTAGGAAACCCCTTAATTTACAAGCTTGCACTGTTACAGAAGGTTTTTTTTTTTTTCAATGTTCGAATATTCGGTAGTGTTTCGAATATTCGAATATTCGAATATAATTCCCGGCCCTAGCATTTACGCTTCGCGCCGGTAAATTATCGATCGATGTACCTTTATCGGGTGCACGACAAGATATTTAAGCATTTATATAGGGTTAACTGGGAGTGTCCGATCCCTGTAATATAAATCCGTGCCTTTACCCATTTTTAAAAGTGGGCCGAGTTGACCCGTGCCGAGTTGGAATAGGGCCGAGCTGACTCGGGGGCCGAGTATGTTTTAGGGCCGAGCTGACCCGGATTCATGCAGACTTTGGAGTTGAACTTCGAACTTGGAGATCTGAGTGAGTGTTACTGATTTTATTTGATAAAATGTCAGAAATGTTCTTTGATTGATCATTGTTAATTTTGCTGTAGTTGTTGATTGGGTTGATATTCTTGTGCCTATCTGTACTATTTGATTTGCTGGAACTCCCTCGTCTTGGAGTTTTTGTATCAGTCTCTTCCTTGAACTGTAATTTAACAAAACAAATTTAGAAAAACACACTTTGAAAACTAACATAACATACTACATGGTCGCATGAATAAGTTCTAGTTTAGTGAACCCTTATGAGCTTGTATATATTTTTTAACTGTTTTTTTTTTTTTTTTACTTTTTCAATATAAATATCATGTCTAGCTCTAGGAAACCCCTTAATTTACAAGCTTGCACTGTTACAGAAGGTTTCGCTTAAAAATGTTGACTACGCTTTTAAAAAAAATCAAAGTATAATGTGTGTATTTCCGTGGTACATATAAAATAATATTATACCTCATTTGCATACGCCCTTCTAAATTTAATATGACGTCATCCGGTCCATAAACCGCATAGAGACCGGGGCCGGTCCATAATTCTTATATAGCCTGGATGACGTCATATTCAATATAGAAGGGCGTATACATGCAAATGAGGTATAATATTTTATTTTGTTGTTAAATGATTCTTTCTACTAAATTTATTGTTTTGTTTCACATAAATTTATTACATGTTGATCAAAAGTCATGATTTGTCTTTAAATTGATTATAAATTTTATTTATACAGTTTATAATCAAAAACCTGTTTACTATCAATTTTTGCTGCACTTGATTTTTAGAGAAATTTGAATGAAAATAGATAGGTGTTAAAATTAGCGCACTTTTACATTCATGGTAAGTGTCATTGCAGAATTTTGTTTTCGAAAATAATGACGTATGATACTGCGGAATAGGGCCCGTAAGTGTCGTTTACTTTCACTTTCGATTTACCACTTCCGGGTACATCGGCAGACTTATTTACCGTTACGCATATAGGTAACCCGAAGAACTCGAGGGGTATAGAAGTTAAATTTGTTTCGGTCCTCTTCAGATTTGAAGGAATGGATAGCACGGGTCAAAAAATGCAGGTAGGTCAATTATCTGACGGGAAAACGAGGGATTTATAGAGTTTAATAAAACTAGTTTATTTTCGGATAGTGACAATTGTTTCGGATGTTTTGTCAAGGTAGTGAATTCTAGTTGTTTAGCTTTTAGTATTGTTTTAAAACTACTGATGTTAGGAATTAATTCAAACCATTTTAACTTGTTGAAATAAACAATGGAGAAACATTTTAATTCTAGTGTATATTAAAGTTATACAAAATTCGGACATTGCACAGTAATTCGGATATTTTTTCCCTTCCATTTTATTCTTGTTCCTTTTTCAGTTATATACACATGTTAATATGGTACCTAGCAAATTATGATTGATTTAAAAATATTATATTTGATTAAACCATTTCAGATGTATAGACAAGGAGGTATATGACAAGTATAGAATATACAGTTGTTCAATATGGACCATTAATCAACTGTTTACACTGCCTATGATCCTGAAATATCTATACATCAAAGGTAAATACATGTAAAATAATTGATTAATTTTTAGTTGAGATTGGAAAGATAAACAATTATCCAAATATATTAATAACTTGGATTTCACTGCATGATAATTGATAAGTAAATAAAACATTAAAAATAGTCGTGTTTCAAATTCAAGAAGATCAATATTTTTGACTGTTATATATTATGTGTTGTTGTTTATCTTTAATGTTTATTTACTTCAAATATGAAATTTTTCTGTCAATCATGACCAGCTTATTAAATGTAATGAAATTATCATTTCTAGTGTCTTACACTTGTAACAACATATTTATTGATTTTTCATTCTGCAGGTAAAAAGGGAAAAGATGAAGGAGGATTTGTCCATGAAGACCTTTATTGCAACTACCATCTTCCAGTTCCTTAATTTGAGAATGATATCAGAGAACACACAGTTACAGTGAAATATTAGTTTAATATAAGCCACTGAGAGTTGTCAAATGTACTTTCCTGAAGAAGATGAATGACATCCAGCACAAAAATCTTAATGTATAAAGAGTATGATTTTATGTATTTGACACTATGAACATGTTAATGTCACAATGATAGAAACAGAGTAAAATGTCCACATTTCATTGCAGTTTTAAGTATTAAAACTAGATACTCTATTTATACCAAAGCTGATAACACACCAGAAATTAGGTTTTTCATGGAATCACAGTATAGTCATATGACATTATGGACATTAAATGACTACGAAGTAAAGATTAGCAAAAATATTATATATATCATCTACTACTAATATTGTGAGGTAATCATTGATAAGCTCACAAATTTGCATTCAAAGCTTTGATATCAAGCTGAACATTTTTCAATTAGAATATGATTTATAACTCTATGATAATTTGTTCATGTTAATTTTCAAAGTCTTTACATTTGTAAAAGGAAATATTCTTATTCTTGTATCAGTAGACATTCACAGTGTAAAGTTACATTGTCCAAATAACTAATAATAAATCCAAGTGCTTTCCTGAAGTTTTTCTTCCACTGGAAAATCAGTGTGATATATATGCTAAGCAGTGCACTATAAATTGTGTAAAAATAAAAGTTTATTAAACTTATGAACTGTTTTTGTTTCTACTATTTGGCATATACTGTATTTATAGTAGTGCTTGATCATAAGAGTTCATCTGCAAAATAAGTGTCACTGTGTACTTTAATTCTCTAACAGCAATGGCTAGATTGCTTGAATATGCAAGCATTGACTATATTAAATACTATGCATGTCATTTGAATTTTGTCTGCCCTTAAATCGAAACAGACAATATCTAAATAATATTGATGAAAAATTCTTGACAGCTCTTCAATGACTACATTTACACATATGTACATGGACAGAAGTTAAAAGCATTGTGTGGTGTTTTTTTTTTTTTTTTTTTTTTTTAAACATTGACAATTTTGAAACAGTTCCAATGGGTATATTAATGTATCAGTGATGTAATTGTTTTGTATCAAGTGCAAACCCTAAGTTTTTCATGTATTGTATAGATAATTCACTTTTGGTCAAATGTCAACAGGTTCAATACATTATAAAACAGGTAATTTGAAACCCAAAGAAGTATATGGTATGTAATAACTACCCCTCTGATACTAAAATCTTCAAGAAATGCAGAATTGCAAGTCTTCTCCAATTAAGAGAGAGACTTGGGCTTACAAGGGCTAGCAAGCTAGTGTTTTGCTACAGAATACTCAACACAGATGAATTGCATTAATATTGTTTACTCTGGTATTACTACCTGCCATGTACAATGCAAATCATGGCTTTTCTAAGAGCAGTGAAAGGCTATAACTGGAAGGAATTTTACACATCTTGCCTCAGAAACAAGTTTTTCTTTGAGATGATTTTTATGATATTTAAATAATGGTTAAAGATTACATTATTTTTACAATTGCAGTGATCATGGTGATAATATGAAATGAAACTCAATCAAGATAGAAACATTTTAATGCTGAACATTTATCTTTTTACCATTCCTGTTACTTTACAAGTCTATTTATAACAAATTTATCTTAACTGTTTTGAAACTACATGATGCCTGGTTGAAACTGTTTTGGGCAGCCATTTGCAGAAGATAAATTATCTTTGAATAATTAAGTTAATACAAAGTTACAAATGACAGGTTAATTATTTCTAATCAAGACAGGTTATTTATTTCTAACAAAGACAGATATTTTGTTTATCATTTTTACACTGACATATATCTTTGAAGTGTCTTCAACCTTAGTTTTTATTAGAATACAAACATTCAGTCAGACAGTTTACACAAGACATGGAGCTTTAAGAAGCTTTAATTCAGTCAAAATCTGTAATGGACTGCCATGTCTCTACCACTATGTACTCCAAGACTGTGTATGGACATTTCCTTTCATCTATGCCTGGTATCACTATTTGACTTCTAATCTGCTGGTGAACACTCCAAAATAAATCAAGAGCCATGACAAGTACTTGTACTCAAGATCCAACCAAGAAATCACATACCTGTATATAAAGAAAATTTACCATGAGTTGAAAGAAATAATAATTGGTCAGCTATAAATTTCAAGCATTTTCATATTGTCATGAATAGAAAATAATGTTGAAAAGGAAGAAACACTTCTTGGTGTCCTAGTTTAACTAAAAAATATGACCCACTCACTTGAGAAAAATACTTTAAACAGTATTTAACATGAATTAACTACATATGCCATACTGTTTCTTTATTTAGCTACACTGTAATTATTTACAAAAACGAGAACATTATATGTAATACAATAATATTTATTTTTCATTAATGTAGTTTAAGTAGCTTTAAGTATATATTTCTTACCAAAACGATTTTACAGCAGAGCATGCATGTGTATTTACATCGGATACCAGTTCACGTCTTTCATCTCACCACTGTCCTCAGTCTAAATAGAGGAGCAAAATATTTCATTGAATTTTATAACAATTTAAATTGGTTATATACAGATTGACTGTTTGTGCTTTATAAAGATAATAATCATAAATAAATAATATTTTCAGTTGGAAGAAAATATATTCAACTAAAACACACTGATAATCATATTGAAACGTTTATCCGAAATATGCGCTGTCCGAAATTTCTAAACATTATATACTTCTGAGAGATAATCAGGTAGCGCTATAAAAAAATTATAAAATCAAATTCACCAGTCTGGTGTCAGATGCGAATGATGTTGTATCAAAAAACAAATTTATTAGATTTACATGGAAATGAAAATATAATCAACATTTATTGGGATAAACTGAATTTGAAATGACACACCCACCTGAAGATTATACGAAGTTGTCTTTCATTGATACTTGTTCAGAAGATGAAACCATTTGAATTTCGTTACAAAACAAAAATCTCTGCCAATTTCCACATATCATTTGCTTTTCCATGTAAGTTTTACTTTCCCATCGGCATACAAGTATTAACCAATATAGATAAGCAATGTTGTTGATGTTTGTTTGTACCCGGAAGTGCAAAATATCGTGAAATCTCGCAAGTCACATGACGAGACTTACATACCCTATTAGATTTAACACGAGATTAGCAGCAAACTATAATTTATATCAAAATTATTAAAATTTATTGAAACTTTGCAAAAGTGTGTCAAGATGTCTACTAGTTAAGCCCCTTCGCCCTTTACCTGTTTAGGTTTTGTTAAGAAAAATTGCATGCTAAATTTGTAAATTGAAAAATCTTTCAATTTACAAATGATTTGTAAATACCGGTATACAAATCATTTGTAAATTTAAGGGTTTCCTAGACCTGAATATTGGGTGTTGGACTAACTAAAAAATGAAAACGATTGTCCTGATTTATATGTAATTCACAAGGTCCCCTGAACTAGAACTTCCACGAACGGGCCCCAATTTCACAATTATTTAATCCAGGATAAGTTTAATCCATACATTTACACACATGCATGCAGGGCTCTCGTTAGCATTTTGAGACTGGGGCCAGGGTCCATGCAGGGGGGGGGGGGGGATTTTGCATGATTTTCAAATATTTTTCATTCAAGGGGGAATTTTTTTTCAGTAAGACTTGAAATCATGCGACATTTTGGAATGCTACAAACTGTCCAGAACGTCATATTTATATTTATTACATGCTTTTCGGTGGTTTATAGAAATATATCAGTGATATAAAACTGGTAATTTCACTGTTTTAAACAGTGAAATTACCACTTTGATAATTTCACTGTTTTGAATTTAAGCCCCTTACGTTGTTTCAGTGAAATAGCAGCGTGCACAGTACTGGGTACCAACTTAATGACGTGACGTCGTAAATGACGTCACGTTGCATTATTATTTGGCGCGCTTTTCATTAATTATTAGATTTATTGTCTTTTTAAAACGTTTCTTTGCATGTAATAAAAAGAAAATTTGTTTAGTTGCGCCACTCGTGAAATATACCTTTTGGTGCTCACTCGGTGAAATATATTCCGATCTTACACTGAACTAAACAAATATCCTCTATATATACTAATTTCCGATTGCCGTCCGCGGAATACATACTAATTTCTGGTTGCCGTTTGCGGAATATATATTCGCCAATCGGCGTTTTCTATGCCAGTTAAATATTAATTTCAAGGGGGATTTTTTTTTGGTTTTAGGGGAAAAAAACGCACTTTTTGGGTGGGGGAATGGGGCCGATATTCGGCCCCAAATTTTACCAAAGGAGAGCCCTGGCATTGCATCAATTTTGTGACATCTTCATTAAAATTGGAACCATGACATAGCATTGACAATTTCGTCTATTTATATTAGTTAAATTTATGACAAATGAAAATACAACATAATTTCAAATGAAAAATTTCCACTTAAAGTACAGCTTTGGAGAGTGGTTGTGAAATTGGGGCTCACCTTTAATTGACAAATCAGTACATTCTTTTTATTTATAGCAAAAAATAATGAATGAAAAATTTAATTTTAAAAATTTAAAACAAAAAATTTCACTAAAAATTCACTGCAACTGAGCTATGTTTATATGGTAATTATTAATTTAATGTATCAATTTGGGAAATGAAATCATTTCAGTTTTACAGTAACATCCCGAAAAAAAACAAATATTACATAAATTACATTTCAGTATTGTGGTTGATCATCAACCACAATACTGAAATGTAATTTATGTAATATTTGTTTTGTGATATTTTTTTTATATAATTAATTTAAATTAAAAAATCTCTACCTATATGGGGTAATTCTTGAATTTGTAATGTTGGCGTCTGATTTCATATCATTCATGATGTTATATAGTTTGTTGATCCCCATTGGAGCTTTTCTATACCAGCTCTTCTGAGTGCCTCCGCCTGGTGTCAGAAAGAAAGGACTTTCATCCGAACACATGCTCTCTGGTCTTTTATCTCGGTACATCTTGTAGAGGTGAATAGGGCATTTTCGTGTGTCTTCATCATTGCCAAATGCCTTTGGTTTTACAGTTCTTTAACATAAAATTTGTTAAATAAATAAATCTTGAAAACATAAAAAAATAATTACATAGATTCTAAGGTATGAAAATTGTTGAAAAAGATATGAGCAAAAATACTTTATTTTGTGGTCTTAGTTTATTAGATTTTACAAAATAAGTATTACAGTCAAAACTATGATAGTAATGACCTGCAAATTAAGGCGGCTGGCCATACTATAAGTCAAGGTCACTAACCAATACATAATTATAGGCAATATATAGAGCTACAAAGGTTCTATTTGATTGAATAAAGGCTACTTGTGCATAAAGGTCACATTCTCTCGGATGGCCATTGCTAACAAATTTGACTGTATCATGACAGTGTTTTTTTTCTCTACTTTGAGAATGGTGCCGGTACCGGACTGATTGGGAAAAAATGCGTTATTTTGACTTCTATTGGGAATATTTTTTAATCCATTTTTCAGCTACAAATGAGATTAATCATCATGAATAAAGATAGCTAACAGCTTCCACTGTCCAGGTAGAACTATGAAGTGGTGATTTATATGAATATGTTGGATTAAAATGATTTCAGAGAAATTACTTGGCCTTGTGGGAATTTTGAAAAGCCATTTTGGAAATTTAAACATTGGAAATTGGGAATTATAATGTCTTTTTTCTATTGGGAACGGTACCATTTTAGGGTAGTAGTTATATAAAGAAAAAAACACTGCATAAGATAGAGTATTATTTCTGCAAATTGAGCACAATTTCTGCAAATTGAGACTTTGAGTACATTTTCTGCAAATTGTCAATTTATAAATATAAAGTACACATTCATATTGTTTCGTTATTATAAATAAAAATGATTACTGTTTTTTAAACTTAAAATTGTGAAGTAAAATAAGTGTTTTTTCTTTAAATTTTAACAACAGGCAGTGGTAGTACATCCGAATGGTCCAATGAAAGGACATTTGTCATCG
Organism: Ruditapes philippinarum; assembly: GCF_026571515.1. Classification (NCBI taxonomy): domain Eukaryota; kingdom Metazoa; phylum Mollusca; class Bivalvia; order Venerida; family Veneridae; genus Ruditapes; species Ruditapes philippinarum. Next base: position 24,590 of record NW_026865035.1, read on the forward strand.
GCAAAAGATCTGGGTTCGAGTCCCAGTTTGGATACAACTATCCTTGCTGTCTTCTTGTTGAAATTAAAGTTAAAAATACTTTAGAAATAATGTTGAATAAGAAATATGATATTTTTTTTAATCATTTAGAAGAAAAATTGTATTATAGTTTTATACCTTGTATCTCGAGGGTTACAACCTGATCTTGTTTTTGTTTGTCTCTCTTTGTCATACATTAAAAATTCTTGCCCCGTCACCTCGTCGATACATAATTGTACGTCTCCCCAGCAGAGGTCATGGCATTCTTTGCCTGTTCGCATGCCAAAATAACTTGTACAAATAAGCCACATGGAATGTATTAACGCTCTTGGATTGCCATCACCAAGTGTACCATTTTCATACATTTTATCCAGGGTCGCATCATCCAACACTTCTGCAGTTTTTGGTTTGTTGCCCAATCCTAGACTCTTGAGTTGCTGTTGTTTTTTTGTTAATACAGCTCTTGTTTTAGAGAATTCTACATCTTTAAAAATGGATAAATGGCTTGATTTTGATTTCAAATGACGATCAATTGAGCTGATAAATCCTCTGATTGTTGTCGGTTCATATTCGGAACCATCTTTTTTGGTTATGCCCAAAATACATGTACAGAGAAGATGATTTAGTTCATCTGGAGGTATGTACTCTGCAGACCTGGGGTAATCATCAATCGTAATCATCGATTTTTTAATTGATTACATGATTACACTGTAATCATCATGTAATTGATTACCTTGCTCAAACTTGATTACATTAATTGTAATTAATCAATTACAGCTTAAATTCAGTCTGTAATTATGATTACAATTTGATTGATGTTGATTACTTTCAGATTTTACAATCTGAAACTATTGAAATTTAAATGATTTATTTCACATGTTACAGTTTAACTTATACTCCTTTATAATGATCTTTAATCACAAACTGTAGAGTGTAAATTGATTGATTTTGATACTCAATAGCAGCATTTTTATTAAATAGAGAGAATGTTCTCTATTGATATCCATATTTGAAGTAAATAATAGAAATTGTCATAATAAACAATGATTGTTCATAAAGGTAGTAAAATATCACATGAGATGTTTTAAGACATCACTCACAATGAAGAAATAAGTTTTAATCCATACATTCACCAAATTCTAACTGAAAGATAGACATTGTTTGGCTGGTATTCTAACCAAAATGTCAAGTCATTGGATTTATGATGTCTTTAAATTTCCTAAAGAGACATCTGGAAATGTGACAGCACAGTGCAAATTGTGCCCTAGGAAGATAAATGGAAACACTAAGTCCATTCAAATTTCATTATAAAGGTATGTTAAATTTTGTTTCACATATTTTGGTTTAACCATGTTTTAAAAAGTTTCAAACAATGTAGATAACTTCGTTACTTTGTATAGTCAGTTTATGTCAGATGCATATTACTATATTTTATATATATGCAACAGTTATTTTGTAAGGTGATAGACAATGTGTCTATATTATAATGGATACTGTTGTACCATTGAAGTGTTGTAAAAAATTGATAATTTCTTTGTAAAGCCTATTGTCTCTTTGAATTCCCATATAAAATTTTATTGTTTTCACACCTGTTTTAACACCTGTATACAGTATACTGTACAATTGACACTTTTCAAAATTTCTGTTGCAGAGAGTTCATTATGAAACCTACACCAAGACTGAGGACCATTCCTGCATCATTGGCCCCAGTAGAGCGTTTGTTTAGTGTTGCGGGTAAATTTTCCGTCCTGATAGATGCAGTCTGACTGACAGACAGTTTCATGAACTTATGATGCTAAAGTGCAATGCTAAAATATGATAAAGTGATGTGACAGTAACTAAAAGTGTGTTAAATTGATGACTGTTGATGAGCTGGAAATCCTTTGTGTATATAATGCATATATTAAATAGCATTAAGAAACTTTTGTCTATAGTTATACATTGAATGTAATCAATTATCAATCAATTACTTTCTTAAAGTAATTGTAATTTAATTGATTACAGAGGCAAGTCTGAGTAATCAATTGTAATCAATTACAATAAAATCTGAAAGTAATTGTAATTCAATCAATTACTGATCAATGTAATCACCCCCAGGTCTGGTACTCTGGCAACCTGGCTTCATTTTTTGCCATCAAAAATGACATAAACAATTTCATGTCACTTTCTGTTTTTCTTTTTGTATTTTTATTTTCATTTTCTAACAGGAAGTCATCAGGATCAATTTCCCTAAAATTTCTGTTTGCAACCTGAAAATCTCCATACTCTTCTTTATCATAGAAGTTATTAAAAATATCATCCAGGGCAGAAGCATCCAAATTTGCAAGTTCTTCCATTTTTGCAGACGACAGGAAGTAAATGAATAAAGAGGAAGTACATGTACATGTAATTTGTTATTTGTAAATAAAGAGAGTAAATAGAAGGGAGACAACTCAAGTTGTACTTTTGTACATGTATATGGGGTTCATTGAAGGGGGAAAAGTAGTTCCGTAGCAGTGAAATTATCAAAATGATAATTTCACTGTTTGAAACAGTGAGATTATCAGGATTTAATCTACTGATATATTTCAATAATCCATTGAAAAGCATTAAATAATATCTCACATACACTAACGCCACAGATTTGATCCATAAAAATTAATAAATATTTTGACAAACGGCGCCAATCCGTAAGCATCGTAATGACGTCATCCTATGTAAACAACACATTCATAAACGGGCTAGAATAACGTTATTTCAAACAAGAGTATTATGAATTAAACGCTTATGTTAACACAATTCAATCTAGTCTGCGACGTAAGTTTTTATTTTTGAAAACTTGATAAAATAATTTTTTTCTTATTATTTATTTTGATAAATAATTTCTATATCTTAACAACAATAGGGTGCGAAATCCAACAGCATTATGCAAAAATTGGCACCCTTGAAAAAAAAAAATAATAGAGTAGATCACTTATTTTATCTTGTTAGAATCGAAGTAACACCAGTTTGATTGAGTTTTGATGCGCAGTTAATTTTTTTTCACATCAAAACGATGAGTAAGTTAGATTTAGCCATGCAATAGAGAAAAACAGAATTCAAAAAAAGCAAGCGTGTTGCAAGTTTGATTGGAAGGTGTTTAGTGTATTAAGATGCAAGGGGGAGTGAGAGATGTTGCACGTATTCATTATCCCTTATGTACAGACGCAATCAAACCGAGTCTGCAATTCTCTTGTAATTTGTTGTGATTAATGCTCCCGAGGGATCATTTCTTTTCCAGATTTTTATACTTCACAACTAGCAGGTGTCAAGTGCTGTGTGGCAGCTGTAAATAGTTGGGGCAACTTTTTATCCCTAATGTACATGTACAGACTCAATCAAACCGAGTACGGGGCATACTTCACTTCAGTGTTGTTATATTTTCTGGTCCTTCGGGATCATTGTCATTTGATGCCAGCACTATTAAATGTTGAGAATTGAGTACCCGCTCAAGCCGGAACTAGGGGTCGTGAGGGATGTTGCACGTATTCATTATCCCTCATGTACAGACTCAATCAAACCCGAGTCTGCAATTCTCTTGTAATTGTGTTTGTGATTAATGCTCCGAGGGATCATATCGTTTCCATTTTTTTATACTTCACAACAGCAGGTGTCAAGTGCTGTGTGGGCAGCTGTAAAAAGTTGACCCGTACTTTTCACTTCAGTGTTGTTATATTTTTCTGGTCCTTCGGGATCATTGATGCCAGTACTAGTAAGTGTTAAGAACTGAGTATCACTCAAGCCGGTGCTAGGGGGGTGAGGGATGTTGCACGTATTCATTATCCCTCTTGTACAGGACTCAATCAAACCGAGTCTGTAATTCTCTTGTAATTTTGTTGTGATTTAATGCTTCCGGAGTTTTCACTTCGTTTCCAGATTTTTCTACCATCTACGTCATCTAAGCCCCATCCCCACCCTTTAATCAAAAGGGTATTTAGCTTTTCTTGATGTTGATGTTCTCGTGAAGCACAATTCACAGTTAGTATAATCAAATAAGGAATGTATATTCTTCTTTAAATGTCCATCAACCGAATTCCCTTTCTGTTTGAATGAAGTTTAAAAAATCAAAGGGCGTCACATTGTATTTTCATTCAGAAGCTCTTTTATTTCACCTTTTATTGCAAATTTACAACAGAAATAATATGTTTTCTATAGTCTCTTACAACTATTATTCTATTTTTATTTTATTAGCACAACGTTACTGTCAGTACGTTTGACAATTTAAAAACCCTGTTTTTTTCATTTATGACTTTAAACAAATAGAGTTTCACAAATCACAATGATAATTAAAGTGTATAAAGCTATGTTTAGATCTTCTGCAAAAGTTGTTGTTTGAATGAAAAAGAAAAAACTTCCGAAATGCTTGTATGAAATGCTTATATGAAATAGATATATTAGTAAATATCTTTAAAAGCAAATGACGTATTATGAAATCACTGCTATTACATAGTTTGTTCTGCAATATTTTATTCTGTTTACGTGTAGTATTCAGGAGTATCCAATTACAGGGACATCCTATGTTAAAATCTCTTTCAAGCATCGACCATAAGATTGTGTTATAAATATATTTCATGAAATATAGCTTTATACCCCTTAAGGGGTAAACTGAAAATGGTGTAAATATGGTTTGAATAATAACTAATAACTTTTAAAATAAGTGAAAACTCAAAGTATGTTTGTATTTATTTTGTAAAGATTTAATTTATGAAAGTTCATTTCAACCATGAGCTTTTTTGTATAAAACCAATGACACTAATCCAGAGATTATGAAATGACATGCACTTTCAAAATAAAGCTATCTTGTTGACGACCTACATTTTCCTTTTTTAGCAAATGACTTACAGATTTGCTAAAGTTATTATGAATGTGCTATGTAATAATATATATAATCTAGCATCGCCTTTCACATGGACCCTACAGATCAATGACAACAGTGCAAACGACTTTTATCTAAAGGCTCGATTTGATTTCATTAAGATTGAAAACTGATGAAGTGGTTTATTTTATGCTTTCCATGCAGTGTTTTATTGTAATATATCAGATGATTATATAGAGGATATTTGTTTAGTTCAGTGTAAGATCGGAATATATTTCACCGAGTGAGCACCAAAAGGTATATTTCACGAGTGGCGCAGCCACGAGTGAAATATGAACTTTTGGTGTTCACAAGGTGAAATATATTTAAATCTTACACTTAACTAAACAAATTTTCTTTTTATTATATGCAAAAAAACGTTTTAAAAAGACATTTAACCTAATACTGAATGAAAAGCGCCCCAAATAATAATACAACGTGACGTCATTTACGACGTCACGTCATTAAGTTGGTACCCAGTACTGTGCACGCTGGTATTTCACTGAAACAACGTAAGGGGCTTAAATTCAAAACAGTGAAATTATCAAAGTGGTAATTTCACTGTTTCAAACAGTGAAATTACCAGTTTTATATCACTGATATATTTCTATAAACCACCGAAAAGCATGTAATAAATTCTGATAAACCACTATTGAAATTTATAAAATATAATTTTCATTGTAGCCGGACTATATCTGAATGTGGATGAAAAAAAATCATTACTAAATGGAATAACAGGCAGAAATAAATGCTGTCATGCGTAAATTTTGCTTCTTTAAAAAAGAAAGTCGATGTCACCATACATCATGACATATCAATAATTATATATGTCAACGTGAGATACAATAAGAACAGAATTATTTTTGACAGTAATGGTAGTAATTTGAATACATATAAATCAAAACAATTTATCATGTAAAAGGAGATAGAACAGATATCAGAGTTATTTTTCTACAGTTAATACTGAATATTTTAAAGCAAGTTTTTGATAAACAGTGATAATTGCATGAGCTCAGTTTTATCATTAGAATTTAAAAATTTGATAAATTTCCAAACAGATGGTCTTTTGATGTAAATATCCTTTATGTATTTTTTTCTTAATTCTGAATAAAAGCTGCATATACATATAAAATGATACTCATCTTCTATATCTAAATTGTTACAACATAAACAATATCGTTCATTACGGGGAATAAGGTTTCTATTAAATCTTCCTGTTTGAATTCTAAGGGGAAGACCACTCATGCGTAATTTACAAAAATAAAATCTAAATCCTTTTGGTAAAATATCTAAATATTTCTCATATTCAAATGTACTCTTGACATTTTTATAAAAATATAAAAGGGAACTATTTTCTAAGTTAGCAAACCATTCTTGTTTAACAACATCCAAAATGCGATTTTTAAACTCTGTCAAAAATATATTCTAATCTATGTAATTTATTTGATCAAAAACATATGAAAATCCATAAGCATTCAAAATTTTTTTCACATTTGTGACCCAGTTTACACATCCACTATTGCTGTCATTTAATGCTATATTATACATTGTTTTTAATAAGATATTATCAGTCTCAACAATTTTCATCCAGTATTTTATTATTCTTATATATCTATTTACATACAATGGGTACCTTCCCAATTCGCCATAAACATATGCATTACATGTATTCTGTCTCACTTTTAATAATCTTTTGCAAAATTTTAAATGAATTCTTTCAATTGGTTTCGACTTAGAATATCCCCAGACTTCACATGAATAGTTCAAAATAGAAACAACAAAAGCATCAAATAACTGACAAAATAACTTTGGACTTAGATCATATTCATTACATTTACATAATAACACATTCATAGCCTTTAACGCCTTACCTATCAAATGTTCCTGATTCAATAAAAAGCTACCAGTGTAGTTAAAAACTGTTCCCAAGTAATTAAAGTCATTTACCACTTCAATTGTTTTACCATCATAATACCAATTCTCTTTTGGTAAGAGCCCACCCCTTTTACGGAAGACCATTATTTTTGTTTTTGTTGTATTTACTTTAAGACCCCAGTTATCACAATAAATTTTTAAAGTGTCTAAAAGTTCTTGAGTTTCCTCAGGTGTCTGGCCTATGATGGCCATGTCGTCAGCAAACAACAAAGAATTAAAACTATATCCTCCAGTAATAGACCAGAGTCGACACTGTTTTTTAAAAACAATTCTAAATCTTCCATAAAAAGAGAAAATAGCAGAGGAGACATTACCTCCCCTTGACGTAAGCCTACAGCATAATTAAAATAATTAGAATAATTATATTTAGAGAAAGTTTAACAAAACTATTATATTTCAAAATTGATGATGTGACGTCATGATGTGATGACGTCACAAAGGAGAATGCATGACGTTACGCGGCAAAATCAGTAAAAAATACTTAAAATCACTGAAAAAGCATGAAATAAAAAGAAAATTTATTTGTTTTACATATAAGATTTAAATATATTTCATTCGTAAACACCAGCTATTATATTTTCAAAACTATTAAAATATTGCATCTGGTGTTCACTAGTTAATAAAGTTGTTGTATTATGTTTATGATATGTTATGTGTATATAAACAAAAAATCTTTTTCATTAAAGATGTTTATTATAGATCTAAATACATAATGTTCAGATACCAATGAATAAGCCTATAATTACATGATGAATGATGAAATTCAATATAATGAGTGTATTTGTTGTAGAAATTCTTGCGACAGGCTCACTGGTCGTGGTAGTAGTATCAGCAGTTTTTGCTGTAGTTTTAATAGTTCCCGTTGCTGAAGGAGAGTCTGTCGCTTTGGTAGAAGTAGCGGCTGTCGATAAAGGTTTACTGGTCGTTTTCGTAGAAGTAGCGGCTGTCGATAAAGGTTTACTGGTCGTTGTCGTAGAAGTAGCGGCTGTCGGTAAAGGTTTACTGGTCGATGTCGTAGAAGTAGCGGCTGTCGTTAAAGCTGTATTAGTTGCGGCACAGGTTTGGCAACATTTCGAAAAATCATTGGTGCAATGACTCTGAGTACAGTCAGTATATTCATCACCCCAAGGACAACCTGAAATAAACAATAGTCAACGAAACATAATACCTTGATTTACCTATAATATCTTTTTAAACTCTATAGCAATTTTCAATAACACTACTTTACATTTCACTTGTAAAGTTTATTTACAACTTGTCGCAATCGCGGCATTAGGATGTGATAAATAGAGGATATTTGCTGAGTGTAAGTTCAATACTGAATTTATCGAACGAGTTGAATAAATACGAGTTGAATCCGAGCATATATTTTGATGTGACGATTGTAAGATCTGCTTACATGTATTTGCGTTTAGATTATGTATTGTAATCTTTTTTTCTTCTTTTTTTGTGAACAAGGATCTTTGCTCAAGTCCGAAAAATATAGATAAAATTAACATTTTGTTCTGTAACGTTTATTTATATTGAATGATTATACGAGAATATTTACATTACCTTAAATGAGAGGACACAAATATGGATATATGTAATTATTTCTAATGGTAAACATGTGCAAATATTTTGACGTGACGTCATTTTCATTACATAATCATAGAGTTATGACGCGCACTAAAACGTTAGCGTTTTACTAATATAGGCCCGTCAATGAAAACTGATTCTTTTTCACTCCGAACGATCTTTATTTGTGGTATAAGATAAATAGAATATTAAATTCGTGTAAGTTCATTACTTAATCTATTGAACTCGTTGAATAAAATAATGTGAATAAAATAATATAATGCTTGCAAGAGGCTAGTTTAATATATAGAGGGATATTCAAGTTTTTTTCTGTAGAAACAGGAGTGTTATAAAAATAAAAATTTCCTCAGTTGCGGTAGCACGAGTGAAATATGATAATTATTTA
>NW_026865036.1:0-16762 GCF_026571515.1 Ruditapes philippinarum
TTTCCAAAAAAATAGATTTTTTTACACATTTGCAGGTATATCAACCTTATTCTTATGGACTTATGTTTTTTACAGTTGGTAGCTATAGGAACATAAAATTGACATCTTCTCCATAGATTTCTACGCTTTTGCTCAAGTCAGAGGTCAGTCAGATCAAGGTTACTAGTGCTAAAAATAGATTTTTACACTTTTGCTTATACATTCTTTATTAATTTACAAATGTATTTCATATTTGTTAGGAGGATAACTTGCATGGTAATTCTATGATGACAAGTTATTTATAAGGTTTTTATAATCAACCATTCAATATTGGGCGCATTAACACTAGTCTTACTTTTCATTTGTCAAATTGCTTTTTATACTATTTTTTAAGCAAAATTCACACAGTTATAATCAAACATTAAATACACTATAATGGGTGTGTCCAGTCCATACTGTTTGTAAAAAGTACTGTCTTTGACAGAATGACCGCCCTGTAACACAAGTCAGTTTATCCTTTAAATTAGCATTAAACATTTTATTTCTTCTCTCATTAACTAATTGAAAATTGAGGTTTACCCTCTGTCTCTGTTCGCTTATATGTCCATCCACTATCCGTCCACACTTAGAAGAATATTAATGTGGCTACAAGAACAAAATGTAACTGCAATGTTCCGTTGATGTCATCCATTCTGTAAGCCTTTATGTGACTTATTTCTATTAGGTAGCAAAAGAGAACATTAGAGAGGGCAACGTAGATCTCGTAACCACATAAATACTGACTCGTCTTAAACTGGATCCCGTGATTATTCAAAGAGTACTGAAAATAATTTTATGAAACTTGAAATATGGATTGATTTAAGTACGGAGACTATGACCGCCTTCTTTTTCTTCCGATGATACAAATTCAAATTGTTTTGAAAAGATATATTAAAATTTTGGTTAAAGGGTATAAAGCTATATCTTATGAGATATTTTTATATTTTTCTACAGTAAAATTATATTGGTTACATTATTATATGGTTGATTCCCGAAGATGTTGTAACATAGAACGTTTCTGTTATTAAACACACAAGCATAATGTACGTAAACATAATATAATGTTCAAAAAAAAAAACATTATTAAATTTGCTATTTTAAGTAGGGTTTTATCCGTTTATCAATGATTTTGTCCATGCACAACTCGCCTAAAGGCAATTAATTACCATATTTATTTCATACAAGCATTTTGACAGTATTCTGTTTTAAAATTCAAACAATATTTTAGTATTAGATATACGAGTATAGCTTTATATACACTTTAAGGTACAAATATATTGTGATTATTCAAAAGTACTTAAAATGTTTCTAGGCGAGAGTTATATTGTACACTACCGTTTATATACGGCCATATAACCTGTCAGGAAACTTTATAACGAATTAATAATAGAGCAACCTTCATTTCTGAAGAAAAAAAGAGATTTCTTCAAAAATTGACCGCAGCGGTGAATATAAAAATAAATAAAAGACACGATTATTTAATGGAAAGCGAGGTTAAAAACGTTCAGTATAACATATATTGATATATCATAACTTAACACCACACCGACGAGAATGACGTGATATGTTGCACAGTAGACTAAACGCATTTATTTTAATGTTTTATTTTTACACTAATATATAGATAACTACATATCTACATTTAAATTTAACAATAATTAATTCAAGTCAAAATAATGTACATCATAAGTTAAAGTATAATATCATATTTTCCAAAAACTTATGTTGATACAATTCTTACGACTTCCTTTTACAACGGTAATTTATGATTTCACATTACATACAGTAGACATTTAAATGTAAATGCGTAAATATTTGCAAAGTATGAATGTATATACTTAAGAATACATTAAATGTTAATATAGATTTCGTGAGCTTCTTTATTTGCTAACAACATTATTTGCGATAGCGATCAGGAAGTTTTGGATCATAACATTTTCAACAATCCACGTCATCTTGAATGGGGCATAAAATGATATTTATGTGAAACGTCAAGTACATGTTATGAATATCATGAATGCGGTTGCTGAAATGCTCCATGTGTTTTTTTCTAAAAGAAGCTCTTAAAACAAATTATGTTGAATAAATTTATAGTTTTGATACATCATCTTAATATATTACTTATATTAAGAAAGAAATGAATTGGTGACTCAATTTTTATCCTATTGTTACAATCAAATGTTGTTGTGTCATGAATGATATAAAATTTCTCTGCCTGAATATGTAAGGCATATATAAAAGCTGAACTACTTGTACAAGGTTCCTTGTGTGAAAATATAAAATATTTATCTATGAAAGCATAATAGTGTGTAATTTTAGGTATGGACTACAGGCTTTAAAAAAACGATTTTCAGGAGAAAAAAAACTTCGGTTTGAAAAAAAAATAAACAGTATATATATTGATACATTTAATTGTATAAAAACTGATACAATTTTCAGAACATGTTTATAAGTACAGCGGTTTTATATTGATTGAAACAAACGTTATGGGGAAATATTTTTTTTTATTATTAAATAATTAATTGATTAAGATCATTATTGTGATTTAAAATAAGTTGATAGCTGAGTCAGGCGCAAGCGCCGCAATCGTTGCGTAAGACAACTTGTGTCCCCGACAGGCGAAAATTATAAGCCAACTGTAACATACCTTTCGTATTGATATGGTATAACCAGGCGGTATGGAAATGATCAACGTTTTCAATTTTAATAATTACGCTATGGATATTTGATGTGAACATTTTACTTTAGCTTATCTGGTCGAAAGTTGCATGTCCCGTGATATTAAGTCCCGGCAAAATGGTCAAATTTTGCGCGATCTGTTATTTTCCGTCAACCACCAAGACATTTTAACAATATCTATCAAATAATCTTATAAAATCGCTTTTATAAATTTAAGCAAAGAGCCTCGGTCGTGGTTTCTAAATTTTTAAAGTTTCATTATTAACATGCAATCATCATGCATATATTGTTCATGAGATTGATATGTGACAAAATAAACAGTTCTTCTGCAACTACAACTTTATGGGACATCCAGTGGTACTTTGTGCAGTAAAATTGTTTTTCCTAGATGAATATACATCACATTATTTATTTTCTAATTTTCTTGTAAGGACGATCATCTGATGTGTCGACAGGCTCTGCAACATCGATGTACATCTCATTTCTTGTACTTTGAGATGTTTGTGTAGTCGGTGTTCCAGACATTTCCGATGAAGAACCTGCAAAAATAAGAAAGCAGTAAATCAAAATATAAAGGTTTTGAAACTAAGCTCAACAATATTGTATACTTATAATACCGGTGCTATCTAGCCATTTAAACTATAATTCAATTTAGCCTGATTTGAATCAATATTTCTTATTTATGAAAAATAAAGTGATGGAGATATCAAACAAAGCAATCATTGACGTTTGCAAAGCTGCCCTTGTTAAAGCATCGTTAAACATTTGACGAACGCCCACTAAGACGATCTATGATCCACAAATAAGTAATGTTTTACTTTCAAGTAAACTTGTAAGAACTACCAAACATAAATGTTTAATAGTATTATAGAATGTCCGAACGTAAAAGCTATAAACAAATATGAGAGGTCAGATTTTCTTTGCATGGGATATCTATCCTTAAAAAGTATACGAAAGGGCTTAAAAGCTAACGAAAATTCAGTGCTAGTGTGCAATATAGGTCAGTAAAATATGATGAAACTTGTAAACAGGATAATAAAATATAAATTCAATATCTATCAAGAAATGTACCTTGCATGTTCGCACTTTTCTTGCTATTTGTTTGCCTGAAAAAAGGCAGAATCATGTTGTATATTATGGTATATTATAATCAATGTAAAATATATGATGTTATTATTATGGAACAAAACAATACTAGATGCCATATAATAACCTAAATAATGAATTATTATAAAGCTTGAAGAAATTCAACAAAACCTTGAACAAAGTAAGTTTATGAGCAAAAACCTGATTGTGCTTTCGATGTCAAAATACTATTGTATTAAAGTATTTAGTTGTATCAAATTAGGTGATATATTTATAGAACTTTTCAGAATAATTCACCTGAATCTAGATCTGATGAGGATAAATGTTCCAACTCCTGTTACAACAACAACCAGACTAGTAACCACAGAGATGATAACTGTTATGTAACCTATTCCTTCAGTGCCGGCTCCTCACTGACTGTCAATTTATTACCAACATTGTCTGAGATATAAAGAAACACAAATATATGAATATAAATATTTTATTTAGGGTAAGTTTTAACCAAGATCATAAATATTTTCATACAAATAATCCATGTAATAGATAAACAATATGCACATAAATAGCCAAATGTGAAATATATAAATAAAACTTATGCAGTTGCATCAACAAAGTTGATTGAATTCATATATTGTGATTTTATAATATACTCACCAACTGCACCCGGGCAACTAAATGAGCATGTTCCAGAAAAAATGCTGCAACATGGGCATCCATGTCTGCACATATTCTGACAAAGTGGTCCCCATCGTCCAAGTCGACAAACACTGCATAGTCCACTGTCCATATAGCATTGAAGGCATGTATCTGACTTACATTTAAAGTTGCACCTAGCGCCCCAAAAGCCAGGCTTACAACTTGTACACAATCCATCTGCTAGTGAGCATGCATCACAATTTGGTTCATTGCACCTGTTCGAGCAATCGGTACCCCAGTATCCAGCTTTACATGCACATTCGCCTGTCTGTTTGTTACAGTTCCAAGAGCAAGATTTCTTGCACACATTTTCACAGTAGCTTCCCCATTTTCCAATTGGACAACTTCGGCATTCCCCTGAATTTTTATCGCATGCATTTGACGAACAACTCCCGACACATTTATTTTCACATGATATACCCCAGTAACCATTTTTACAAATCGAACATGCACCATTGCTTGTATAACAACTCTGACAATTTTTACTGCATGTTTTATTGCAATGGGTTCCCCAATATCCATTATCACACGAGTCGCAATATCCAGTAAATCTAGAGCATGCATTAGAGCAAGCATCACTACAAGTTTTATTACAAAATGTACCCCAGCGTCCATATGTACAATAATCACAATGTCCAGTGTTTATATCGCACCTCCTACACGGGAAATTGCAAGTATTGTTGCAATAAGGACCCCAAAAGTTGCCTTTACAAGAATAGCAACGTCCATTATTCTCATGACACGAATACCAAGTTGAAACACAAGTCTTATTGCAAAATTCACCCCATAATCTCGAATTCACAATTACGAACACTTCCCATTATATCTATCACAACTGGAACAGTAAACAATGCAAGACCTATCACATATGTCACCCCACATTTTGCTTCTACAAGAAGAACACTTTCCATCATCTTTATAACAGCTGCTGCTGCAATAAACACTGCAGGTGTTGTTACAATAACTATCCCAAAATCCTGTGCGACAACGAGTGCAGATACCATTTAACTTGTCACATGACCCGTCACAATTTGTCGCGCATTTCTTCTCGCAGTTATCTCCCCAATAGCCAGTTTCACAAGCTCCTACTGCGCACTCGCCTAAAACGAATATCAAAATCAAATTTTGTTCAACATAACCAATCAAACGAGTGAAAAAGGTACACGTAATACATGTGTGCATCTTTATGCAACATATTTATATTTATAACTTATAAAACGATGTAAGAAAGTCTATGTCTCATCCCTTTTAGTAACAAGCTGTTAACTTCTTATACATGTATCCTTAAATACGTTAGATAATTGTTTTTATGCTTCCACCACCCGCAATCAAATATGACCAGTGCCACAGCAGTGAAATTATATTTGACATATCAGTATACTGTCAATCATCATAGCTACATTTCAGTACATAACGATGAATTATGTAATAAAAAGATTTTTTTGTAAATTTAAACATCAATCTAAAATTAAAAAAGGTTGTATTACTACTCACAGCGTAACAATATCACCAAAATAATATTATAAAGCGAGCGTTCGTCTTCATCGTCGATATGTGGGTAACTTTCCATGTACTTTTCACAAATTGTAAATTAAAATTAGTTTAAACATCTATTCTAAACTTCCTTGTTATTCAATCTAAAAAGAGACTAATGAGATATTTTGTCAAACTAAAAGCAAAATATCGGTCGTTGTTATTATGTAAGTTGCTATGTAATTTAGTATTGTAATCTCTTTTAAATCCCTATAACAAATAACTCTTTCGTGATCTTCCTGTTGAAAACATCCAATAGAAGTAATCGTGAAGGCAGTGTTTACCCCAAAACTTAAAATATGTGAATGTTTTCACGTAATTGGTAAAGTGACATTGACGAATTATATATCCATAATGGGTACCTGGAACTAAATTAACCCTTTACCTCATATATACGCGAAACAACGCACTTTCGACCCCCCCCCCCTTTCTTAGACCTGTAATAGTGAAAAAATGTCCTATTTGGGCCCCAAACACATGTTTTCGTTTGAGAAATGTTGCTAAAAAAAGTGAGCACTTTTTTGGCGCCGACCCCCATCCAAAAGATACATCAGGGAGTCCCCCTCATCGCCAAGAAAATTTTGGACTTGTAAGAGGCTAAAAATGACCCCAGGTCGATCATAAGGTAACGTGTAACCAACGATGAAAAGCCTTAGACTCTATCTCAATCTCTGGAGAAGTTGCAGCACTTTGAAATAAATTTTGATGGAAAAGATCGAGGCAAAATAGTGATTTTTGGCAATTTTTAAATGTCCCCTCGTTGCCATGGTAACAGGAAATTTAAGACTGAGCATGTCGTTACAAAGGCAATGGTCCAGTCAACATTTGTGCCAAGTTAGATTAGTATTGAAGCATTTTTAATAGTTTCATCGCCAAGAAAATTTTGGACTTGTAAGAGGCTAAAAATGACCCCAGGTCGATCATAAGGTACAGTGTAACCAACGATGAAAAGCCTTAGACTCTATCTCAATCCCTTGAGAAGTTGCAGCACTTTGAAATAAATTTTGATGGAAAAGATCGAGGCAAAATAGTGATTTTTGGCAATTTTTAAATTTCCCCTCGTTGCCATGGTAACAGGAAATTTAAGACTGAGCATGTCGTTACAAAGGCAATGGTCCAGTCAACATTTGTGCCAAGTTTGATTAGTATTGAAGCATTTTTCATAGTTTCATCGCCAAGAAAATTTTGGACTTGTAAGAGGCTAAAAATGACCCGAGGTCGATCATAAGGTAACGTGTAACCAACGACGAAAAGCCTTAGACACTATCTCAATCCCTTGAGAAGTTGCAGCACTTTGAAATAAATTTTGATGGAAAAGATTGAGGCAAAATAGTGATTTTTGGCAATTTTTAAATGTCCCCTCGTTGCCATGGTAACAGGAAATTTAAGACTGAGCATGTCGTTACAAAGGCAATGGTCCAGTCAACATTTGTGCCAAGTTTGATAAGTATTGAAGCATTTTTCATAGTTTCATAGCAGTTTGAACTTGTAACAGGAGGCTTTTCAGTGAAAACGGCCATTTTTCACAATATGCTCTTGGGGGAAAGGGTTAACAAGTCAATTTAAATACAAATTTTAAATGTTGTTTAATGTTTTTAGTTACAGACACGTGTCAGAAATGCAAATTTAGCATTTATTTTTAATTAAAATATTTTAATTGGCAAAAGCAGAATATGTTGTCCCAAAAATAGAAAACAAGGCGGTTTTTTTTAAGATATCCCTTACATTTTTTAGGCTTTCATAGAGCTCACAAAAAATAGAAGACGGACAACACCGCACACGTAAACTCCACACCTAAACAATTTATAGAGTAGATAAAACCCTACACATGGATTTAATAGAGTGGACAAAACACCACATCTTTATTTTCATAGATTTGACATAAACTCGCACTTTTTAATACTTATTTGTACAGACCTTTGATTGTCAAAAAATAACTGACATTGTTGACACTTAATTGATGTTAATTATGAATTAATTGATGTTTACCCTTTGATTTTTATTTAACAGTTTGTAATGTCTTTTATTATTCAATCACATTATATTGTATATTGAAATAAAATAAAATATAAGATACAATTAATAATCATGATCAAAGGAACTATGTAAAGAAAAATAATCTTAAAGTAACTATATCAAACTTTAGTTAATCTTTTCTCACAATAACTTGCATGATCAAAGTCATATGAATTGTACGGTAACAAAAATTAGAACGTTTGGGATTATGCTCACTCTATAAAATAAAAGGTGTGGGGTCTGCCCACACTATAAAATTCAAGTGTGGAGTTATTTTAGGCAATTTATGATCTGTGATGATTATGTTTTAACACGATCAAGTGGTAACATTCTTTTAGGGGCAACCAGACTTGTCAGTCATTTATTTTGCAATCCTATCAAGTTAGTATCCGACAGATGATTCCTTTTTTATTGGTGATTAGACAATTGGACCTATACTGACCACACCCCGCCCAACTTTATTGCATAATGACTGTCATAAGTCGATTAAATTAAAGGTTCATCCAATCAAAATCATCATATT
Organism: Ruditapes philippinarum; assembly: GCF_026571515.1. Taxonomy (NCBI): domain Eukaryota; kingdom Metazoa; phylum Mollusca; class Bivalvia; order Venerida; family Veneridae; genus Ruditapes; species Ruditapes philippinarum. The sequence goes on from NW_026865036.1 coordinate 8,552, forward strand.
TCACATCTATTCATAATAGATGTGAAATATCATGATTTTGATTGGATGAAATTTCTATTGTTTATTCATTATTTTTTTCCAATGTTTAGTTATTCTGATAAATTTAAGGCCTTATATAATGAAAGCCGGGAGTACGAGGACTTACATATAAGATAAGATAAGAATATTTCATTTCAGTCTCATTTACATTATATATACACATTCATTTTAAATATCTAATCTACAATTTACATATAAGTGACCTATCAATTAATGATTTGTAAGAGACTATATATTTATATTGATATAAAGCACATGTACACTATAACATCAAAAACCTAAAACTGTCTATGTATTAGTAAGCAAAAAAATCTGGAAACAAAGTGATCCCTTGGAGGCATTAATCACAATAAAATTACAAGAGAATCGCAGACCCTAAATGTCTAAAAAAAATAGGATTGACTTACCTAATGCAATACAATGTATATTTTACTATTTAAATGTGCACATTCAAAAATATCATGTACATGTATATACATATGTACCTAAAATAAGATTTGCTAAAAGAAAATAAAATTAGTAAAACTGTTTAGCAGCTATGACCTAGAATATATAAATGTTTTCGTATCTTTTAAAATGTTAATGCAGGTTTTGGCAGCAACATACATTAAAATCAATTTTTTCATTACAGTACCTAAGAGTCAAAATTAGTTTATCATTGTCAGATATATTATCACACATTACATCTGATATATAATTTTAAGCTTAGATTTGTACAGCCCTGACTTCATCATATAAAGGGCAATAAAAGAGAACATGTTTTTCAAGCTCAACAATACCTTCGCAGTTAAAACAGCATCTTCTATCTAATGGTAAATTTTTCATATCTTCCAGTCTCTAATCTAAGAGGAGCTACACCACATATGCAAATCTATATTGAAAGGGTATATTCTTAAAAAGGTATTTTCAGTTTCAAAATCTGACTTAAACAATCTATATGTTCTGAGTTTGTTACCACAATTTCATCTAACGGACTGATCCCTTACTAACATATATTTCCATCTTTCTTTTTCTAACTCAAACAATTTGGACTCAATCAAGAATATTGCAGGCTTTGCATTCCCAATATGTTCATTCAGCAAGTATTCACAATCAAGATCTTGCACCAAATTCAACATTCAACTGAAACTATTTCTAACATTAACATTCCTTGACCATATGAAAATGATTTTGTTTTTCCTTTAATTTTGTATATTACAAACTCTAAAAGACTGAATCCCATAGTCAAACATTTTGTGGTTTCCAGCCAATCTCCCTATGAATTGCTGCATTGGGAGTGTACCTGCCATCCCCCCATAAAAAGATAACGCGTGGCTCTATTTTAAACAGCATTTATACATGAAAAATTCCTATCACCCCAAATAGGTGCACTCTAGTTAATAATGGGCAACACCAATGAATCATACAATTTTGTAATTGTACTTGAAACCAACAAAAGTTTTACTCTTTGAGATGATCAAACCAAGTGCCCTTGAGGCTGACATAGCAACACTCTTTGCAATTTCTTGAAAATCTAAAAATTCATTTAAAACAATGCAAAGATATTTATAACTATGCACATATTTTAATACATTTGAGTTTATTCTAAATACATGATCAGATCGTTGCATACTATTTATTCGAAAGTGTATTATATTCGACTTTTCACAATTCACAATCATCTTATTAATGGAGCACCAATTTGACAAATGATCTAACATTAACAACAAATCATCTGCATTTTCGGCTGCACACAAAAGAATACTTATTTTGTCATCATCAACTTTGATACCTTTATCTAAGCTATTCATCAAAGATACAAGTTGAAAAGCTTTGGAGACAGGGGACAGCCTTGCTTCAATACACACTTAATATCAAACAAGTGGGAATCAAACCATTTACACATAAACTATATTAAACATCCTTATACAATGACATTTTGGCTTGAACTAGTCTACCTTCCAAATCCCAAATGCCGCAACTTTTTCCATAAACAATTTCTATCTAACATATCATATGCCTTTTTTAAAATCAATAAATGAGACAAAAGTACTACATACATGTACATAATTAAGACTAAAAAGAGAGCAGTAACACATTTACAATTCTGGATAAATTATAGGAAGCGGTTAGTTATTGTTTTAAGATATAAATTCATGTTGGAGTGATATTTATATGTTGGATATAATATGTAAGTAGGGTTTACTTTTTCGTTAAATTTATGACTTCATAAGTTGAACACAGCACAAGGGCTATGGTTGTTCAAAGTCGCTTTCGGATGTAAAAAGTGATTTTGTCGGTAGCACTTGTTCAAGCATATAATGGTGACGTACATATGGATCTCCGTCAGCGATTTTGATATAGATGTTCATAAAATCAATTCATATTACGGGAAACACTTCTCAATATCGTCATTATGAACTATGTATATTTTAAACAGGTCATACTAAGGCAATAACCTATAAATTAATGTTTAAATTCTGGAATATAAACTTACTTAAATCAAATATAAAATTAAGTATGTAAATATGATATCCACTCAAATTTAAATCAAAACCTTATATATATATAATAAAATAAATTTTAATGTTCATCTCCATTTTTGTAAAATAAGACGACGTATATGTCATTATGTACTCATTTCTTAAACTTAAAAGGGATCATGTAATTATTTGGCCTTAAAACCCACGTATTCTGTTTATAAACAAAGGCGTAATTATAAAATACGGCCAAGTTGATTAAGCTGAGGTCACATTTACATCCCGACAGAGCCCCAGTAGACGTCCGGGGTGATCCGGGAACGACCGGGGTTCGACCGGGAACAACCGGGTACATCTGTAACTCTGGCGGCAACGTCCGAGATGATCCGGAAACATCCGGCATTCGATCCCAGATGGAATAAGATATTAAATATTATCAGGGTGGTCCGGAGTGATCTGGGAATGTATAGCTTTGTCGGTTTCATCCTTAGCTCTGCCGGGAACGACCACAGTTACACCGGGGAAGCACCGTAGCTCTGCCGGCACACACTAGGCATGATCCAGGGTATGATATAGCCGGTAGAGCTACGGTAGAGCCCCGGTGATTGCCGACAGAGCCCAGGTGAATGCAGGCAGAACCCCGGAGGAAGACGATGGAGCTACAGTTAGTCCCGGTAGAGCCCCGACTAAGTCCGGTTCAGTTCAAAAGCATCACGGCAATTTGCAATGTTTTCACTTGTTTGTATAAAAACCCCTTCCCAATGTCCCTTCTGTCCAGTTTTGCAAAAAGTTTATTCAGAAAATATTCATGAATTACTGTTCTTGAACAATAGATATTATATTAAATGAAAATTATTTATCAACGTCATCATTTTCGCTCGTTTTCAATCCATCGGGGTTCTACCGCGGCTCTGTTGGGATCGTCCTGGGCTCTTTCGGGGCTCTGTCTTGATTGAACGGGTCTCTGCAAGGGTCAATCGTGGCTCTGTCGGCGTCATCCGGGCACGACCGGGGAAGCACCTGTTTGAACCATAGCTTCACTTTGGCTCTGCCTGGATTGTCCGAAGCGCATCCAGGGTGTTTGATGGAAATAACTGTAGTGCTGCTGGGGTAAGTGTGACCGCAACGATAATTTCACCCCGGATTGTCCCGGATAATCCCAGTAACTTACCGGGATGGTCCTAGGCTCTGCCGGGAGTCAGACCTCAGCTTTAAGTAGAATTTATGCCCCAATTACAGGTAAGATGAAATACAAGACCGCTTCTTTAAAAGAAGCATGCGATGGATCTTTTTGCAGCTGCAATTGAAATTGAAATTGTTCAAATGGTAAGAAAATAAGAATTTCTGTTTTGTCGAATTGCATCTGCGAATAAAAGTAACATATCGGCTATTTCCGTCAACCTCCAATTAAGTTCTAATCAGGAATAATTGGCGAGGTGTTCCGAAGTTAAAAAAGCAGCACAATTTTTATGCACTGTCAATATAACAATTCTTGGTGATATTGAAGCTATAGTGTTTACAGTAACTTTTTTTCGAAACATGAAATAGTAAAACACTATAATTCAGAAAATAATAGTCAGTTTAAAGAATAAACGTGAGCCATCACCAGGTGGGGGAAAGACACGACATTTTTAAAAAAAAATTCCAAATGCAAACAAATAAAAGGTTTTAAATTAATATTTTAAAAGAAAATTATAGAAAATGATAAATAAAAAAATTAGGAACTTTTAAAGGAACTCCGCTTAGATTTAAAGCATAAAACACAAAATTTAAATTTGATACATAGATTACCTGGTGTACTTGAAATAGAAAGATATGCAAAAGATAATGAGAGAAATATACTGTAAAATAGATTCAAAGTTAGATTTTCGTGCTATTCTTAGCCCGATTTGAGTGAAAGCGTTGAATTGCCTTTCAATTTCGGATCATTTTTCACAATAAGAATAAATTATTTTGGAAAAACGGAGTGAGCGAATAATCTGAAAGAAATTTTCCACACAAGTTATAGGCATAGATCTACATCAAATTGAAAATTAAATTGCCCAGTTTATACTATGGCCAAAGTCAGTGTCAGCTCCGCCTAGATAGAATCCATTTAGATGCGCCTTTAAGCCTGAAAGAGCCTATTAACAAATGTAACATTATTGATAAAACATGACTCCCTTTTAACAAAGATTATCTGCCATCACTCTTGTCTTGTTTTCTTTTCTGTTGACACGGTAAACAATTATAGCTAATGGAGCTTTCAGTGTTTGCAGTTTATGTAAATTTGCTAACTTGTTATCCAATTAATAAACTGAGATTATACATAGTCACTGGTTGACCTGGTTTGCACAAAAGAGCACGTGGTTATGTTTGTGATACTGTTTGTGAGCAGTTGACCTAGCAAAGAATGGAAAAAGTGTGGCTAAATGTTTCGCTACGAAAACCCGAAAAGTCCATTACACAGTATAAAAAAGAAAAATTAGGATAAACAAGAATCCATACGAAAGCTGTTAATAAATAATAAGCATGACATCAGTAAGACACTTACAACTGAACAGATATATTAAACTTTAATGTTTAGAGATTGGAAAATTTTACTCAGAAATATGATAAACACGCAGAATAAATGATAAAAGAAGAATTTGTAACGCTAAGGTTTTTAGTTTACTTTTTAATAAATAAATAAGCTTTGCTCACATGAAGTAAAAACTTTTAAGCTGTTACTCCATCATTTATTTCCAATTGGCTTGTTCTGTTAATTGTTTTTTTTTCTTTTCAGGCACAAATTTAGCTAGAAATGTGGCATGGGATAGATTATCACTATCGCCATATGAAAATAAAATTGTAAATGTTTCAAAAATGTCACCTAACATTATAAACAAAAACATTACATATATATCATGAAAATTGTTTTGGCCCAAGCTACATGTGTAAACGGTAACTTGCATGTATCATAAAATAGAAGTTCAAATGTAGTTAATGTGCAGATGAAAGCGTATCTCATTAAAAAGCATTTTAAAACTCAAACCATTTAAAACCCAACCGGACACCTATATCATTAAAATACAATTCCATTTACTATCAACATTGTTTCTCTGCTGTTATCATAAAAAAAACAAGGAAATATGTAGTGTTTATTTTTTTTTCCATTACTGCCTTAAAAAACTGATGCAAGTGCTATTTGTATATACGGTTACTTTACATACAGCTTTAGCATCTATCGCAGCATATATCAATTTGCAAATCTTTAGTTTAAAACGTATGAGATGTAGTGTAATGCAAAACAACAACCAGCAATACAGGTGGTAAAAAATAATATCGTTAAAATATAAATATGCGATCGTTCTTGCTTCAACGTAAAATGAAAACATAGAAATCACTACAAGATGAATAAAAGCATGAACAAGCGCACAATCGTCGGGTCAGTTTGTTGAATCAGTCAATAGAACCATCACTAGAACAGCTTTTAAATTTGTACATTTCAGACCTTTAAGAACGATGACAGGAAAATAATAAAACAAATGTAACAATTGTGTAGGAGTTGACCTTCTGAGATAGAATAAAAAGCTGAAAACTAGCATATGCGAAAAAACAATCTCAATTGCCGTTGCTTAATATTTCTGAATTGGAAACACGTTTTCCCCTATATATGTCATATCTGATGCGGGTAGCCTTTATCCATACATGTGCTGGAATTTATAAATCTGTCCTCTGAATTGTTATACATTTCATTTAATTACATTTGTGTACCGACATATGAAAATTCACTTTAAATATCGTTGCTTAAAAGGGTACTTAATTTAATTTAGGAAATGCGTATTAACAAATGTAACATTATTAGTTTGGCGTGTATATACTCGGACTTGAAAATATTTACAACTGAATAATTAACAAAATAAAGCAACAACAGTAAGGTCCCAAAGCATAAAACATCAAAATTTGAATTATAACACAGATCAACTCAGATAATTTAAACGAAAATTTGGGCTAGGTTCCGCATGAGTGAAAAATTGCCCTGTGTCAGAAATTCATCAAATTTTCAGTAAAAGTTCATATTTTTGTGCTTAATCAGAAACAAGAACACATTTGGCGATTATTTTATTTATTTGGTTACTATAGCAACCAAGCTAAATTCAGCATTTTTATTCAGTTTTGACCATGTTTCGGTCTCATTATATTGTTCTTTTATTTTCAAATACACCAAATATTCCTTCAAGCTTTTGTAAGGTTGGTGTTGATTTTAAAACACGTAATGAACTCATAAACGAAAAATTCCATGGCAACTTAAACAATTTTAATATCTTTGACACTGCAAAACAGCGAAATTTACAGAATTGCTTACATTATTGCAATTTGGACTATTGTTAATTTTATCAAATGAATAAACTGTAAGCTCTTAGTATAATAGTGATTTTACATATTTTTTGCACAATAAGGAATGTGAATGTTTTGATGGTCACAATGTTGCTATGGAAACATGAACCAGTTTTATAAGCTTGACATATTTTCGAAGAAAAAAATAGAGGTACATGTATTAAAACAGTCATGGCGGCGTTTAACCTTGATCATAACTTTTTAAAATTTCAGTTTATTGTCTTTATACTTAGCGATAACAATCTTTGAGACAATACCTTTTAGAAGACTAGACTTAACTTGACCTTCAATTATAATAGACCTTGACCTTCAAGGTGCAATGTCTAAATTTTTCAAAACAAAACAATCTTGAACACAACAATCTTTTAAGGATAGAATTGCAAGCTTATTATACAAGACAAGACATTGACCTTCAATCATAAATGACCTTGATCTTGAAGGTCAAATTTTATTTAAAATCTCTTTTTTTCTATATCTGGCTATAACTTTGTTATTTATAAATGGATTAACTTCATATTTAGACATAACATCTTTTGGTCAGGACCTCAATTCATTTATATCAAACTAAAATTGACCTTGACTCATTTATGACCTTGACCCTGAAGGTCAAATTATAGAATTTTCACTACTTATATATATTGTTATAATTGCCTTTATATAACTTGGTTATTAATCAAAATAGATTATCGTCATACTTTGACAAGTCTTTCTTAATGGCTGAACTGCCTTGACCTTGAGTTTTCAATGACCTTGACCGCGAAGGTCATACAATTGAATTATGGTTAAGTTGTCATAATTTTGTTATTTTTTTTTTATTTTTGTTTCTACAGATTTGTATCATACGTGGACAAGACAACCCTTGTGACCAAACGGACATGTTGAATAATTTATTATATGACCGTGACCGTCATATGATTGAATTGTTCTGATATTTTCTTAACTTTGTCATTTATTTATGGAAATCATTCGTACTTGAACAAAACAACAAGTTTTACTAGACAGATCTACCAAACTTTGAAGAAAAGGAACAACATTTTTTATTTACTTATTTTTCTTTTTAAAGATTTGTTCAAACCATTTATTTGTCTGCTTTTAGAAAAAGTATAAAGTCAAGCATGTCCCCGCTAGCTCTTGTTTCACAGAATACAAGTTTAATGTAAATACTTAATAATTCACATGGTCACCATGTTTAATGTATTGAACCTTAACAAATTATGCATTTGATTGTCACAAGTTTTCACTCTTGGTTTAGGACACGTACATTCAGTTCTATGATTAGAGAAAAAGTGAGAAAAATATGTTGAAGAAATTCAAAAGAAAGAGGTTACAACATTTTGAGAGTAGACAATTAAAG
>NW_026865037.1:0-4853 GCF_026571515.1 Ruditapes philippinarum
TAAATTAAAAAAAAACAAAAATTTTGGGTAAGTTTTTTTTAGAAATTTTTTTGATAAAAGACAAAAATTATGGACCGGAAAGAAATTTGACGGGGACGGCAAGATATTAATTATAAAACCTTTTTTCTTTGAAAAGGCGGGGGACCAAAAAAATTGGTTTTGCAAAAATATTATTAAAAAAAAAACTAAAAATGAGGGCCCCAAATTGGATTTCGGTTTGTAATGGGGAAAAAAAGGGAAAAAACGGCAAAATTTTGTTTTTTCGTGCCCTGCACCCTCTCTAACTGAAAAAAAGCAGGGCGTGTAAAGGGGGAAAGGGCCTTCAGTGCCCATTTCCCGTGAAAAAAAAAACGCTAAAATCCCTTTACTGCAACTTTAAAGGGACAAATTGGTTTCAACAAATTTTTTCATTTAAAAAAGCCCCCGGAAAAGCAAACATATGATAAAAGAAAAACAAGAAAAGGGGGCGTTCAATGCGAAAAAATTTTTGTTTTCAAAAAAAAATTTAAAAATATTAAAAAAATTAAATAATTAGTTTAATTTTTTTCTTTCAAACAAAAAATTTTCAAAATTTCCCAAGAAAAGAAAAATAATTTTTAAAAGGGGGTTTTCATGTTTCCAAAAAGCGATTTCCCAAAATTTCTTCCCAAATTAAATTAAAATTTTAAGAATCTTAAACGGTTTTAAAAAAGATTATGGTTCTGTAATAAATTGGTTTAAAAAAAATTTATATCTTCAAATGGTATAATTCAACATACCCGGTTTTCGTTAGCCCCCCAAAAGGGGAATTTTGAACAGGGGAAAATTTGAAAAACTTTTGTTTAAAAGGACCCATAGATGATTTTTTTATAGCAAAAAAATAAAGCTCTTTTGCCCTTTTACCTCCCCTAAAAATATTTTTTTATTTTTTTTTAAAATGACTGTGGAAAATTTTTGAAAAACAATTTAACCCCCGGGCGGTAGGGAATTTTTTAAACCCCCGGGCCCATAAATTTTTAAACAATCTTTGGAAAAAGGTTTTTACTTGCAAAATCTCATCCCTTTTTAACCCCTTTTTCCCCTTTTTTTGGGGAAAAGATTTTTTAAGTTTTTACTTTGTTTAAAAATAAGGGGAAAAATAACGTACCCCTGGATGAAAATTATAAAACCAAATATCAAAGCTTAAAAATGAAAAAACAAAATTGACCAAAGGAAAAAGGCCCCCCGTTCAATTTAACGAGCCCACCCCCAACCCCAAACGTTAGTTTAAAAGGGGCCCCGAGGGGCCCCCCAAAAAAAAAACAGGACCGGGGAAAAAGGCAAGGGAGGGAGGCAAATAACCTTCAGACATTAAGATTTTTTTTAAATTTTTTACCCTATAATTCGTGAAAAACAATGACCCTTTGGGGGGGGCCAATTTTGACCATAAAGGGCCCATAAATTTTACAATTTTTGCTAAAAAGGTTTTCCCAAAACTGTTTCATGCAAAATATTTAAATCGCCCTTTTTTAAAAATTTAAAAGAAATGATTTTTCAAGTTTTTCTAATATTCATATTTAAAAGGGAAAAACCCATGAAAAAGGAAAAAAAATTTCCGGTTTAACTTATTTTGGGGAAAGGACCCAAAAACAGGAAAATTTCCCTTTTTTTAGATTGTTTTATAAAGCTTTTTTGGTAGGGTTTCTGAAAACCTATAGGGGGATTTTTTTGGGCAAATGGTTGGGCCGCCGGGGAAAATTTCGGATAGGGAATTTCCCCTAGTTTCATGGAAAGTAAAAATTTTAAATTATTGATTCCCCGTTTTTAATTTTTTTTGTGGAAAAAGAACCCTTTTTGCCACCCTTTAAAAAAAACTTACTTTAAAAACATCGAAAAAGATATTCTAGCCCTTTTTAAATTTAAATTTGTTTTGGTGTTCAGCGGGCAAGGCGGCTAAAAATATTATAATTGTATGACGAAAACAATTTTCATTTTAAGTTTTTGCATAGAAAGGGAAATAATTTGGGAATTTTTGCCCTATTTAAAAATCTTCCCCCGGAAAAAAACATTGTAAACAAACAAATTACGAAAAAATTTTTCCCAAACTTTAAGGGCCCAAAAAAATGAAAAAAAATCAAAATTCCTATTAATTTTATTGGGGGGTTAAAAAAACAAATTGGTCATTATCATTTACAATTTGGGTTGGGGGAAATGAAAAAATTTGGTTAATATAAAAGCAAGGGCAATGTCATTAAAAAGGGGAGAAAAAGAGATTTTGTCCAAAAGCATATTCCTACCCTTTAAATTGGAGGGACTCTAAATTTTTAAAAAATTTATAGAAATTTTTTTTCACCTTTTTAAAAAGAAGCAAACGTCATGGGGCATTTAAAACCCGGTTTTCTGGTTTTAAGGTTTAAAACTTTGAGGGCATTTAAAAAATTTTGTCTAAACCCAAAACTTTTAATCATTTTCAGGAAATTTTAATTTTAAACTAATCCCGGAAAAAAACGTCCCACTGCATTGAGGGATTTTTAAATAAAAATTTGCACAAATGTTACATTTAAAGGTGAGTTGTTTCATGCAAATTTGGGCTGCGGCCAAAGGGCAAGGGGACAAAAAAGGGGTTTTGGTTTAAATTTAAAATATGTATTTGGGTCATTGAATAAACATTTATTGAGGGATTGAAATCAATTGGGTCATTATCATGACAACCTTTGTGATTTAAGTATTGGGACATGTCCAGGTTCTGCAAAAAAAATCCTAAAAAAACCCCAAAACCGTCAAATTGAAAGTTGCAGCTGGGTTTTGTTTAAACCTTTTCAGGGGGAGGGTATTTTTAAAGGGGAAATTTACCGTCAACACCCTAGCCCCCCCCTTCCCTAGCCCCCGGTTAAGCAGAATTCAACATTTAAATATGAAAGGGTACAATTTTTTAAATTTAAAAAACACCCAGATTTTTTCATACGGGGGTTATATGGAACCTTTTCAAAATGGGCGCATAGAGAAAAAAGATAAAAGGGAAAGGCGGCTTTCAATGAATTTGTAGGGGGGCCCATTAAGGCATCATTTTTTAATAAAAATAACTATCATGACTACAATGGGACACATTATTTAAGGTAAAATTGCCAGGGAAATCATCGGGGATAAATATTTTCCCAAAATTGTCCTGATATTGGGCCAAAACAAATCGTCCCCTTGCATATTTTTAGTGCCCACATCCCTACAAAACTTCTGTAAGGGGGGTATTTTGCGACAATGATCCCTGTTTTTTTTGGTTTTTTGGGACGTTTTTTGGAAAACATAAAAAAATTGGGGGAACTAAATAAAAGGGAATTTTGAAAGGAGTTTTGGGTTATTAACCTGCATGTCAAGAAAAGACGTAAAAAGACTTTTAAGAAGAAACACAACCCTTAAGGGATTATACAGTATTCAGTAGGGAATACTGAAAACCACCCAAGTTGAAAAATGAAAAATAAAAAGAAACTAAAAATACCAAAAAGATGAAACACAAAAATTTGAGTCGTGCAAAAGCCAAAAGGTCAAAACTATACATTTTTGATGAAATTACGGGGAGAATTTCATTTGCGGATTCAATTTTTATTTCCACCGTATCTTTTTTAAGCCCATGAGGGGCAAAGAGTGGGGGTTTTAGGCACCTTTTACGTTTTAAATCTCAACTATTTATGCTGTTTTCGTTCCAAGGGGCGCCCTTCGTGTTCCTCAAGTATTCATGGTTGATAAACGTTGTTGGTCCCTTGTTTTTTTTCTCGTCTACATTATCTTCCCTTTCCCCCTGTTTTATTTCTTTAATTTTTGCAACCACCCCACCCCCCCCCGAATCACCCCCCCTGTCCCTTTTAACTTTGGGGGCCTGTTGTTCAATCTTTTATTTTTTTTCTTTTATTTCCCTTGTCGTTTAAAAATTATTTGTGTGTCTTTAGTGACCCTACCCGTGCTCTCCCTTGCCCCCGTGCCCTTTTTAGCTACCTGCACAAAATGAAGGGTGTTTTGGATCGCTTTTCGCCGTCCTCTCCGTCGTAAATTTTTTACTTAAATAATTCCTCAAACCCCACAAAACCCAATTCATAAAAACAGGAATGTTCCTTTATGGTCCCTTTAAAATTTTTTAAAAGAATTTAAAATTCCCATGCAGAATTTTGGGTTCCATGGAAACCCAAAAAAAAATCTTTAAATATCTTCTTTTAAAAAAAACCCAAAGGCTAGAGTTAATATTTGGGATGAAACATTTCTAGTGAGGTCTACAAAGTTTGTTTAAATAAAAGCCCCGGGGTCAAAATTGCCCCCCCCCGGGGTCATTGATTTTTCCCCATTGCATATAGTAAAAACTTAAAAAATTTTTTTAAAAAACCCCAAAGACTAGGCTAAGAATTTTTCGTAACATTTCTAATGAAGTCACCAAAATTTTGGCAAAAAAAAGCCCCGGGGGCAAAATTGGGGGCCCCCCAGGGGATTGATTTTCCCCAATGCATATAGTAAAAAATTAAAAAATCTTCTTTTAAAGAACCAAAGGACAAGAAATTTTACATAAGCTCTTTTAATATGGGGTTTCCCAATTTTTCAAATAAAAGCCCTGGGGGAAAATTGCCCCCGCCCCCGGGTATTAATTTCTATATACATAATAAAAACTTAAAAAAATTTCTTTAAAAACAAAAGAGCTAGATAAATTTTTACATAAACTCTTCAAAAAAAAAAAGTGTCTACCAATTTGTTAAATAAAACCCCCCCGGGGTCCCCCCCCCAGGGCTCATTTATTTTCCCTATTGCATATACCCCACCGTAGGGAATGTTAAGTATCGCGTTTTTCCGGTTTCAGTATAGAATTTTTTTAAAGGAGGATTATTTTTTGGGAGGCAGTAGGTGTTTTTTATTCCGGT
>NW_026865038.1:0-60719 GCF_026571515.1 Ruditapes philippinarum
AATCATACTGAAAAAGTGACATTACGAATACGACATTTAAAACGATTTCTCAAAATGCTGTAAAGTATTTTGTTTATTGTCGTATACATTTTGGTCATGACAATCAAAAGGTTCAAACATTTTAATAGCATTATTGCTATGCTATGATTGTTACATATGAAAGATGGATAAAATTAGATGTAAAAATGTTTATATTTTCGGTGATTTATAATTTTTTGCAAGTACGATCGCTTGCATAAGTCCTTAATCACATTTGGACCAAAATAAAATGTAATATTTTTGTCTCAGATAACATGTAATTTTTTGTGAATGCCGTATCATAGAAACATAATTATAATATTCTTTCAATTATGAATAAGAAGAGATAATAAGATTTAGATTGAGATAATTATAATAATATTATATTTAATTATAAATTTTGTAGTATTTTATTACGAAATGAGGACACAAAGAAACAATAGTTATTATTATTAATTTTAAATTTTGTATTTGATTAAGAAATAATGTATCAAAGAACCAATAGTCTTTTATAAGTTTCAAATTTATCAACAACATCAGCAAAAAATAAGTTAGAAAATGAATGTAGTGTCTACATGCTCTACGTGTGTGTGACCTACTCGGCGGCAATTTTTAACATCGAATAGTAACACTTTTGCAAGCATTCTTTTCTTGTGGAATGAAAATGTTTTCACCTTTAACTTATAGATTTTGTAACTTCTCATCCAAGATCGTTTACATTTTCTTTGAATTATAGAATATTTCCTTAGAAAAAACATGAAAATTTTCACTTTTCAATATCAAATACATTTAATGAAATACATGAAATGAACTCAATTTTCGGAGAATGTAATTTAGTTGTACATTGTCCGTATTTGACGGTTTGCAAATAAAAGTAAAAAAATGTTGTAAATGATGAATAATGAATAAAAAAAATATTATTCTGTAGTTTTTTGAAATTAAACATTGGGTAGTTGTTATTTCATTATACATATATATTGTACTTATATTTATTTAGTATAGTTCCTTTTGTTTGGAATAAATTGAAATATTTATAATAAAAATACCTATAACTTATATATCAAACGTATTTATAATATAAGAAAATTTGTATTACAATCAAGATTTTTTTTCGAATAAAAATAAAGAGAAAAAAAGAGAAATATCTGTTATACTAGCTGTTTCCATTTGTATTCCCAGAATCGGAAAAATACAACCTTTCAAGATATAAATAAATAAATAAATAGATAAATAAATAAATACATAAATAGATAAATAGGTGTAATTGACATACCATTTTGAGCGTCATCACTTTGCTGGGAAGGAAAATACGGACGTGGTATATTTTAACGCTACGGTTTTATATTAGAGATACGACAGTGTAGGAGTGTCTTCGTCACGCTGATTTAGGTTCAACAGTACCAAATATGAACTAACGTTTGACTGTGTCATTACATAACACTTTGATTGAGAGATGATGGAAAATTTATACAATATGTGAGCCGCGTCACGACAAAACCAACATAATGGGTTTGCGCATACGCGCATTCTCATCAGGATCCATGCTGTTCGCTTACAGACCCTATAACAAGTAAAGAAACTGATAGCTAACGGCATGGATCCTGATCAGACTGCGCGGATCTACTAGCAAAACTTAATTTAAAGGCACATTACATCCATTACACCTCAGGAATATGATATTTTTCTTTCTTTAGTAAAGGCAAATATCAGTTTGATAACGTTGAAACAATAGTTTTAGAATTTAAGAAGATGCTTATAACGCTGAAAGTGAAATGATTAATCGTAAGGTAACAAAAGATAAACAAAGTGGTATATTGTTTTCTATACAAAATACTTAATCGGTATAAAATAATTAATTCCAAAAAGGCAGCACAATATTGATAAGTTATGCGATCATTGGGTAAATTCTTGGAAACAGGACACCCAAAAGTGAAAAATAAACCTAATAAATTAAACATGCAAGCAATTTTAGGCTAAATTGGCCTTTAAATCGAACACGACATACACACTATGTCCATTAAACAAGCTGCTATTCTGTCAGATTGTTGTTAGGTACGATTAGTCCAGCGTGTATATCCAGTAACGCAGGAATGTGCAAATAACGCAGAAATTGTGCAAAGTAACGCTAAATTGTGCAATCTAGTGGCTAAAACGAGTACATCGATAAGTAATTGGTCCAATATTTTTTTATTGTACACCAAATTAGAATAAATGAGTTAGCGCATACGGTTGCTGAGATATTATACTTTAAACGTCATCAAAAATATTTCCATGAAAATGTTTATTTTTCCAGATCATTTGTGAAAAAATGACGACCTGACTGGCGTATCGGTGGCTATTTTTGGTTTCTTTGATATCCTTAAATACAATAACGTTGTATTAATTTATTATTTTTTTATTCGGTGTACCTGGGACAATTTCCAATCTACTCGTGTCATATTACACTTAATTTAGCAGATAAAACGTAATTGAGACCACTTTTACGAGGTAACGCCGAATTCGTGAATTGAAGCACTGAAGGAACGGCTGTTATCTCATTAAAAGTAGCTAAATCCTAATTTACCAGCTTCTTTCATATTGTTAAACGACACTTGTAGTTTGACAAATGTCTTAGGCATACAGAATATGAAAAAATATAGTTTTAAATGTGTTAAATGTACATATCTATCTCACGAAACACAAAGGTCACCTTCAAAAGGGTTATCATGTTGTCTTTCTAGCGCATGATATAAAAAAGTGAACATATTTCAGATAAAAAAATATAATGCTGATTAAAGTATAATGTCGTAGCAGCCGTATGCGCTAATTTATTTCTTAAAATTTGATTTAGAATAGAATATTTTGGTTCATTTACCTACTGTGTTATTCGTTTTGTCAATAGCGTTGCACAGATTCGGCGTTACTTTTACGTTAATTGCACGTTTCTGCGTTACTGGATATGCACGGTGTAGTCTCTCTGGAAATAAAATGTACAAATAAAAGAAAGCTGTTTCAAATTATGACATGAATTTGCTAAATTGATTGAAACATGTTGCAAGCAAATAATTTGTAATAATAGTCTCTGCATTCGCTGATTAGTTCTTATTGATATAATTCTAAAATTAACCGTTAATTCATAATAGAGTAACAATCCAATGTGTGCAAGTACATATTGGAACTTGGCATTTAAGGACAATATGACTTTGTGACTTCTTATATGTGCTAAACAGAATTTGTTTTAATATTTGTTAAGAAAATATCCAATACGTTCTAGCAGATAATGCCACATATTTCAGTAGGAACGCGTTTCTGTTAATACACAATATGTATGATTGAAATATTAAAATGCCCTTTTCAAATAAATAATAATGATGTTAATCAAAGTATTGATATATTTTCTTCGTGAATGACGGGTAATTATAAACATATCAAGTATAAAGTTCACAAAAACTGTGAAAAATGATTAAAGAATCATGACTGATATGAAAACCAGATACATTATGATCTATTTCAAAATAACAAATTAGGTAATAAGACGTTTAAATAACCTTGTCATACTTTGTTATTAAATCAAACAAGCGCGTTGCTCACATTTGACTGTGTATTAATAAATCAAAGAAGTTGTCAGCATAATTGAATACCGAGAATATAGATATTGAGAAAATGGGTTGTACAAGTCAGTCAAGTTCAGTCCTTTTCATCCTTTGCAATGCTGTCATTTCTTAGCATGTTAACTATGTTTTGAGGGTTGTAAATGTGTTACTAAATCAATATCTATACAGTCAGATTTAATGCTGTCATTGCTTGTAAAGTAGCTCCCTTTTGAGGGTTATTGTAAATGTGTTACTAAATCAATATCTATACAGTCAGATTTAATGCTGTCATTGCTTGTAAAGTAGCTCCCTTTTGAGGGTTATTGTAAATGTGTTACTAAATCAATATCTATACAGTCAGATTTAATGCTGTCATTGCTTATAACGTAGCTCCCTTTTTGAGGGTTATTGTAAATGTGTTACTAAATCAATATTTATACAGTCAGATTTAATGCTGTCATTGCTTATAACGTAGCTCCCTTTTGAGGGTTATTGTAAATGTGTTACTAAATCAATATTTATACAGTCAGATTTAATGCTGTCATTGCTTATAACGTAGCTCCCTTTTTAGGGTTATTGTAAATGTGTTACTAAATCAATATTTATACAGTCAGATTTAATGCTGTCATTGCTTATAACGTAGCTCCCTTTTTAGGGTTATTGTAAATGTGTTACTTAATCAATATTTATACAGTCGGATTTAATGCTGTCATTGCTTATAACGTAGCTCCCTTTTTGAGGGTTATTGTAAATGTGTTACTAAATCAATATTTATACAGTCAGATTTAACGCTGTCATTGCTTGTAACGTAGCTCCCTTTTTGAGGGTTATTGTAAATGTGTTACTAAATCAATATTTATACAGTCAGATTTAATGCTGTCATTGCTTGTAACGTAGCTCCCTTTTTGAGGGTTATTGTAAATGTGTTACTAAATCAATATTTATACAGTCCGATTTAATGCTGTCATTGCTTATAACGTAGCTCCCCTTTTGAGGGTTATTGTAAATGTGTTACTAAATCAATATTTATACAGTCAAATTTAATACTGTCATTGCTTGTAACGTAGCTCCCTTTTTGAGGGTTATTGTAAATGTATTACTAAATCAATATTTATACAGTCCGATTTAATGCTGTCATTGCTTATAACGTAGCTCCCTTTTGAGGGTTATTGTAAATGTGTTACTAAATCAATATTTATACAGTCAAATTTAATACTGTCATTGCTTATAACGTAGCCCCCTTTTTAGGGTTATTGTAAAGGTGTTACTAAATCAATATTTATACAGTCAAATTTAATACTGTCATTGCTTTTAACGTAGCTCCCTTTTGAGGGTTATTGTAAATGTGTTACTAAATCAATATTTATACAGTCAAATTTTCTTTGTTTCTTAATGAATGTTTCATCCTTTTTTTTTGCTTTATTTAACTAGTGAAAAAAATTAGAAATGATTGTCAGAGACATTTTCAATTATAAACAGATTTTATAAAATCAAAACTGCTGCAAGAGTGGTTGCAAATTGCCTCGTTAATTTAATTTCCACATCCATCACTCTAATTACTTTCTACAACTAATTAAAGAGTTATAATTGCCATACTTAAAAGATAAAAACAGCTTCTGATGTGAATCTAAATAAACCTAATTTAAACGCCTATACGAATGTTAAATTGCAAAAATGACTAGACTAAAATTTAATTCAAATCAACATTACGTATTAAGATATTCAAGTCAACTTTGGGGCTATATGAGCCGCGTCACGACAAAACCAACGTAATGTGTTTGCGACCAGCATGGATCAAAACCAACCTGCGCATCCGCGCAGTCTGATCAGGATCCATGCTGTTCGCTTACACTTATTACAAGTAGAGAAACTGATAGCGAACAGCATGGATCCCGGTTCAACGCGAAAAGCGCATTAGTTTTGTTTTGCTAGGTGTGGGAAAAATGCAAATATTATTTAACATAAAAGTAGCTTTATCAATGTATAAAGATGGTTTCAAATTTTACCTAACATGTTAAACATAAAATTCTCGGCAGCTTAAAAGTCTTTAAACTTCTCATTCCCTTTTGAACTCTTACTACTTTCGACTGACTGTAAACTGTTTTCATTATAAGCCATTTATATAAATAATTTGTTAGCTTTACTTTGATTTACTATTCTAGACTAATGACTAGCAACATTACGTCATATGTCATGAATGCTCATGAATGATTTATAACAAATAATGAAAACTATAACAATCCGACTATTACTTTGTAGCCTTGTCCAATATAAATGGAATAACAATATTACGAAAAAAAGATACAAAAAACAATTTATCATACTAAGCTACATGCAAATGACTACCAAAAGTAATCACTCGGCATTAAATGACGTTTTAAGCCGTTAAAATGTCATTAAAATTTCATAAGCATTGTGCGTTTGAGAAATTTGTGTCATTCATTTATCAAAACACTTATTCACTATTTTAAAATGATTGCTTGTTTGGAGTTTCAATAGATTTTTTTAACCAGACCAACAGGTCTTTAACCGAATTAAATAAAAATGTTGATATGTAAAATCTTTAATATATGCAAAATTTTGTTAAAATTTAGTATAGAATACGACTGTTACTTACAATTAAGTACGTATACCCAAACCACATTAAAAGCGTCACAAATTTTCTTTCGGACACATTTTTATTTTAAGATGTGACATTTCGTATTTATAAGGCAAAACAAAACAACAATTCAATACAATACTCGTTGGTTCTTCTGTAAATTTTTATTATTTCATTTCTTTAAAGTAGATAAAGTGTATATTACCCTTTTCTAGTGGGTAATACAAAGAAAGAGTGTTTTGGGATGCTTGTTAGATGTTTGATTAGGTTAAACGTCACACCGACACACTATATGGCACATGACGAGGTTCCAGCTTTACTATTTGAAGCAGCCGTGTGTTGGATAAATCAGTTATTCTCGAGGTTTTGCTAGAGAAAAACAATAATGATTTCTTCCTGAAATATTCTTTATATGGGTTCCTCACTAGAATAACCAGGCCTTAAAGTTCATGAAAAATGATAAAATATTACAAAGGTTATGGCGGAAAATAAAACTGTAATAGTTTCTGGCCAGCGCAGATCACAAAAAGTCACGTGGTAAAGTACCGTGATATAAATGTAGATATCAAAATAAAGTTTCCTTTTAAAAGGAAAGGCTTGCTCAGTTGTGCCATCATCCCTTCCCTTTACATTTTTTTGTTTCAATTTATTATCACAATTTTTTTGAATTACGGTATTTGTATATCATAAAGGGTTTATTTAGTTTGTTTTTTCTCGAAAAAAAAAGTTTCACTTTTAAAGGGATAGGTAGGGTAAGCCCAAGACTGGACGAGCACCTGTGCCCAGCAAATTTGGACCAAATAGGAACCGGAAGGCCACTGATTATAACTGAACGGGAACATGCTGACGATAACAGTAGCAACTTTTTTTGTAAAAACGAATAATTTTTTGTCAAAAACGATTCTAAATCTATTCTCTATTGTATAAAACTAATAAAGAAAATAATCAATCGTAAAAATACTAACATTGGCTCTCACGTGGAGATCATACTGAGGGGAAACAAGTGTGCACATGTCATTTCCACTTTTTTGCAGATTGGCAGTTGCTTATTTCATTTATATAGCAGCTTTAGAGACAAGTAAATGCACTAAAAGACTTCGTTACGTGGTACCTATTAATAAGCGTGTATCAACTATGTTACTCCGATCAACACAGGAGATCAGCACGTGGTAAGGTTAATGATATGCATGGGCTATTTTTAAATAACCTCACCAAGACGTTTAAACTCTGTCAGTAGATCTAAATATAACTTGATCATGCACTAATATTCTGCGTGATTCGGTCACGATCTTTTGGTAAGCAGGACCGCCCTTTGGAGACGGAATACTACTACTGTAACCATTCTCTATTGTATAAAACTAATAAAGACAAAAACCAATTATAAAAGAAACTAACTTTTGCGTCTTGAAAAAGAATTGAAACGGAATCAAGTAAAAATAGAAATCCTATTTATATAAACAAACTGGGATTACCGAAGTAACTAAAATAGCCTAGATTCCCGTAATATTACTTCGTCTGATTCCGCAGTATGACGGAATCGCCCGAATTGTCACGATTACAATCGGAACTAATTCGGCTATTATCATTAATCCGAAGAGTGACGGAAAGGGCCGAAAAGTTGCGATTGGCATGATTGCAGCTGGTTTCCCGTTCATTCATGCACTAACAAACGTAAGCAGGAAACCATCTAACCGGAACAACTTATCCAAAACAAATGGCTTGCAGCCGTGGCTGCAAGCCAATAAGGAAAATAGAAATGCATTAAGATTATTTGACATATTTTGGGGTTCTTCATCGTTCATGGTTTGTCAAACAACAATTTATCATTCGTATTTCAATTTGCTTATCATTATTAATCTTAAGGTATGTAGTTTAGCTGACTCCAATGCATAAATTAATACAAACCAACCGCACTTTTTCTGTATAATTAAAGATTAAAAGTTAAGCCACGTAAAACAGGTTGTACAATTTCATTTTCAAATATTTAGAATTGCTGACAAAACAAAAATGTATCATTAAATTTGTCGGATATGCTTTATGCAAACAAATGTGAACATTTATTTTTTTTTCTCTTCTTTTCTTTCATATACAATGTACAAGATATATGAACAATTAAATGTACAGGTATATCAAATTATGCATTTCTACTGAAATTTTTATCAAGTAGTGTGAAAATCTAGCCAACAATGCCTTAAAGAAGAAAATATCGACTTAAAAATAAAAAAAAGCTCTTGTGTAGAATCAATTCAAGGGAGGTCCATTCCCGTCGAACATAAATTGTTACCAATCTTGTGGTATTAAAATATGTATACTGGATGTGTTAGTCAGGCCATTGTAAGTACAAATGAAGTATGGGCATTGTTAATACCATATCAAACATTTTGACATAGCTTATTTTTTTGGTGGCTGATTTGTGCCATGTCATGTCTTTATTCCGCGGAGCGCAAGGCAGTAACCATATTGTGATACTCTCGTGTGTTTTCCTCTTTCGCTTTTCAAGGCGCCAGACGAAAACACGTAAATCACTAACTTCGTCGCATTTTCCTTCCGCGGGGCACCAGGCGAAAACACAAAAATTCGACAATGTCACTTCTTTGTCGTATCCCCGTGTTTTTGTCGGGCGCCCCGCGGTGCATTTGCAATACTCCTGATGTTACCAGAATGCCAAAAACATAAATTTTTCTCACAGGTGGATTTTATATTTTAAACATTACAGTAATAATTACATAATTTGTCAATTTAATGGATGAATGAAATATTGCTTGCATAGCTGATTAATTTCATGACTGACAAACGAGGACCTTGAACAGCGGTCCACTTGTACTTAATGCAATTTAAAATCAACCTTTGATATTTGAACTTAATTTCCTGTTTTTCATATTGAAATGAAGGCTGTGGCAATGTCCTGTTAAAAACCAGCCCCTGCTGTCATAAGAAAAATTAAATTAAATCTATTTAGAATAAGCAAGCCGATTATTGCTTACATTTGGATCGTGAGCTTTGTTAATTTATAGTCTATATCTTAAATTAGCTTTTATCTGGTTCTACCAATTGTTTTCTCGGTAAGGACACACGCATTCTTTATGCGAGGACAGAACGCCACTTTTCATAGGATGAAACGTGTCACATTGAAGATTTCAAGATCACAACCGTTAGAACTGTATTCGATATTTTACACTTTAGAGTGTTGACATTTGCGCATGTCGAGCTATATAATAACTGAATAATAAATTAGAAGATAAAATAAACAGAAAAATATAAGAACATTGTGATATTGATAACACAGTGTTCTTATATTTTTCTCTTTGGTTAGATTGATTGATTCCAATACTTTAATTGCCAAGAATTGAACAAGCTTTAACCGGTGCTAGGGGGCGTCTTAGTTATTGCACTTTCTTGTTATTATCTCTTATAATTAGGTATGAAAAAAAACATGTCTGCATGTCTTTTGTATATACAGTATGTATGTTTATTTCTATGTTTGTATTTTTTGTTTTTGTCGTATTTGTTGTTGGTTTTTTTTATCATTTTCTTGTTATGCCCCCATTTCGAAGAAAAGGGGGTATATTGCTTTGCACTTGTCGGTCCGTCGGTCCGTCGGTCTGTCGGTCCGTCGGTCCGTAGACCAAATGGTTTCCGAGTGATAACTAAAGAACCCTTAGGCCTAGGAACTTCAAACTTGGTATGGTGATTGGTCATGACCAGTAGATGACCCCTATTGATTTTGGGGTCAAGGGGTCAAAGGTCAAGGTCACATTGACCTTGTAAGCAAAAACGGTTTCCGATAAATAACTAAAGAACCTTAAGGCCTAAGAACTTCAAACTTGGTATGGTGATTGGTCATGATCAGTAGATGACCCCTATTGATTTTAGGGTCAAGGGGTCAAAGGTCAAGGTCACATTGACCTTGTAAGCAAAAACGGTTTCCGATCAATAACTAAAGAACTTTAAGGCCTAGGAACTTCAAACTTGGTATGGTGATTGGTCATAATCAGTAGATGACCCCTATTGATTTTGGGGTCAAGGGGTCAAAGGTCAAGGTCAAATTGACCTTGTAAGCAAAAACGGTTTCCGATCAATAACTCAAGAACTTTAAGGCCTAGGAACTTCAAACTTGGTATGGTGATTGGTCATGATCAGTAGATAACCCCTATTGATTTTGGGGTCAAAAGTCAAGGTCACATTGACCTCTTGGGTAAAAACGGTTTCTGATCAATAACAAAAGAACCCTCAGGCCTAGGAACTTCAAACTTGGTATGGTGATTGGTTATGACCAGCAGATGACCCCTATTGATTTTGGGGTTAAGGGGTCAAAGGTCAAGGTCACATTGACCTTGTAGGTAAAAACGGTTTCCGATCAATAACGAAAGAACCCTTAGGCCTAGGGACTTCAAACTTGATATGGTGATTGGTCATGATCAGTAGATGACCCCTATTGATTTTGGGGTCAAGGGGTCAAAGGTCAAGGTCACATTGACCTCTTAGGTAAAAACGGTTTCCGATCAATAACTAAAGAACCCTTAGGCCTAGGAACTTCAAACTTGGTATGGTGATTGGTCATGACCAGCAGATGACCCCTATTGATATTAGGGTTAAGGGGTCAAAGGGCAAGGTCACATTGACCTTGTAGGTAAAAATGCTTTCCAATCAATAACTTAAGAACCCTTAGGCATAGGAACTTCAAACTTTATTTTTTTTTAATTTCGGTAACCATAGGTTACCCATTTATTTTTCCCAATAATAAACATATTTTTACACACATACAAAAAAATACACAATACATTCAAACTTAAATTATCTTTTTGAATAATAATATATAATACATGTTACAAGTAGTAATTCGAGTAAAGATTATAATTTTTAAAAATTCTATGGGAGTTTTTTGTTTTTGTTTTATAATGTAATATATTTTTAAATTACAATCTAAGCTGTCGATAATTAAACTCTTTATGTCCAACATATAACTAGAAATGTTATAACATTATTTTTATTTTTCTGTTAACTGTGAGAAAAAAATGTATATTTCTACTTTGGATGTTTATACAATTTGATTTATTGTAACATAATACATTTTAATGAAGAAATAAACTCATAATTATAGCATGCTATTTACATTCTTAATTAATGTTTTCCAAATTCACTTCTGATTTTCATATTGTTCTTATCGAAAAACAATTATATCTTCAAATCTCCATTAAAGATACAACAACAACCGACAGTAATCCTGTATGTACATAACCCACTTTCTCTTTACACCAACAACAAAAAACAGTAAATATAAAATGATACAGGTATTATCTCACCAGTTAATTTTCCAACTAAAGAAATAAAATCAAAACAATTCACTTGTAAATACATAACCCACATATACCTTTACCAGGAGAGAAAAAAAAAATCATACACATTTACTGATAAAACATGTTTAAGGTATCACACTAGAAAAGGTAGTGAAAAATTAATAGTGCTAACAGAAACACTTTATTCATTTTGATGTTGTTTTTTTTAATGTTTTAGACAGCTTGTTTGAAACATTGAACTATAGAGAAGTAAAAAGAAGAGAAAAAAAATATTATAAAAAAAAAAGGATAGAGAAAAAAAAACCTATATAAAAGGTTTTTGGTGCCAACTACTAGAGTTTTCGTTAAGCGGTAACCTTACATATAAAAGAACTGGCAAGTAATTCTTTCTTGGAGTAATTTTTCAGGTTTTGGTGGAGGAAGAATGATTAAATTATAAACATTCCAGGTTTTGGTTGGGGAAGAGTTTAAAAATAATTATGAATAAATTATAAACATGTAGTAACACCCCTACAAACTTATTATAAATTTAATTTAAATCTAAAAGAAAAGACATCACAATCATAAGGGGCTCACTAAATTATTGAATTTTTCCCATGCTTTTTCAAATTCATTATGCTTGAATGACTGTTTGGACATATATTTATCAATTTTATAACTGGCACACAGTTGTTGTTTAAAAGTTCCTATATCAGGCCTTAATTGTTTTAATCTACAGTAATATATGTAATATTTGGCATGTAATATTATTTTATTTATAACTTCATCAAGATGAGCACTGCCAAACAATATATCTAACTGACTCCAGGTTGGAATGTTAAGGTGGCATCTATCATTAATATAAACTTGTAGTTGTTCCCAAAAATGTTGTGTTACATCACAGTCATAGAAAAGATGAATCAATGTTTCAAACTTCAAACTTGGTATGGTGATTGGTCATGACCAGCAGATGACCTATTGATTTTAGGGTCAAGGGGTCAAAGGTCAAGGTCACATTGACCTTGTAGGTAAAAACGGTTTCCGATCAATTAACTAAAAAGGCTTAGGCCTAGGAACTTCAAACTTTGTATGATGATTGGTCGTGACCAGCAGATGACCCCTATTGAGGTTTGGGTCAAGGGGTCAAAGGTCACATTGACCTTGTAATTAAAATGGTTTCTGATCAATAACTTAAGAACGCTTAGGCCTAGAAACTTCAAACTTTGTATGGTGATTTGTCATGACCAGCAGATTACCCCTATTGATTTTGGGATCAAGGGGTCCAAGGTCAAGGTCACATTGACCTTGTAGGTAAAAACGCTAAAATTAACTAAAAACGCTTAGGCCTAGGAACTTCAAACTTTGTATGATGATTGGTTGTGACCAGCAGATGACCCCTATTGAGTTTTTGGTCAAGGGGTCAAAGGTTAAGGTCATGACCAGTAGATACTTGATAACCCTTATTAATTGCTTGATCACTGGGTCAGAAGTCATGCATAATAACCTTATCACATGACTAATTGGCTGCTGATAGGGGGCATACATGTTTTACAAACATATCTTGTTATTGTAGTTGCTGTAGTAGTTGTTGTTTCTTTTTTCATAACTTATCTATTTTTTTATAATAAGGTATAGTTATAGATTAACATCAAAAATCTTTTTTGTAACAGCCTTTCATAGTCCAGAAATGTATATCGTTAGTTTTTCAACCCATACACCTTTTTTGAATTTCCCTTTAAGGCTTTTACAATCAGAAGAAAATATAGCTAAATACCATTGACGAATGGTTTGATTTTAAGTCATTAATTCTATATTTTCAATCATATAATGAAAAAGTCTAAGCTTCTCTCTACATATCATTGCTTAAATATAATATATGAAGTAAAATACGATATAGAACACTTTGTATGACATAGATATGAACAAGATTACTTTAGAATCGATAAAATTATATTTCATTTTGAAACATTTTCTGTTTGCGTTTTTAAGGGATGTGTTTGTTTCTTCTACCATACCGTGTAAGATGTTAGCAAATGCAATTGACCTTTTATAACTTGTGAAACTAGTACGGAGACACATTCAGATTCTGTGTCAGGGGATTTGTACATCATTCAAATGATTTGTCACACAGCGATACATCAGTGTCTGCTATATGAATTATTCAATAAGGAACTAAATCTAGGTCACATGAATGACTTGCATGGTATACATTATACAATTTTAACAGTACAACGCTGTAATTAATTTTATGCTGCGAGTAAATACATAGAGGATATTTGTTTGTTTGTTTGTTTGTAAGATGAAATTTTATTTCATCGAGTGGGCTTTAAAAACAGTATTACAGAATACTGTTTTTTAAGTTCACTAGATGAAATAAAATTACATCTTACACAACAAACAAAAACATTTTCTTTTTACTTTATGCTTAAAAACAAGTAAAAACGAAATTTCCTTAATATTTATGTTAATATTAAAATCCTTTTACCCCAATGAGAGCCTCATTTAGTCGAATTTTGCGTTAAATACAAGAAGTCTTGGGCTGTAAAATAAGCTCGACAATAAACGTTAAAATGTCGGTGATATTATTCATTTTAGTAAGAAAATATGAATGATCGCTTGTTTTAACTAGAATAAAAACAAACAATTCTGGTAGGAGAAAAAGTCCAACCACCCATCCATATTTCTATTACTTACTGCGAATTTATATAAGACCCGGCTTTGTTAAATGTAAGCGGCCGCCATTTTTAAAAGTTTTGTATTTCACGGGAGGGAAATAGAATTGTGTTTGATTCAGAGGGATATCATTTGGATTTGTTACTCAACTTACTCATACACCTTTTTAAAAGAAAGAAGACTTATTTGAGGATAATAACTGACAGTTATTGGCAGTACACAGAGATACATAGATAAATAAGTGTAAACATTCAAAAAGCGGCTAGGAAATTGGAAAACTTAGAAAGTTGAAAGGCTGCCTAAAGAATGCTGGGTTGTTTACTTATTTTTCGGGCTGATGGCTGTCATTGCTTTTCAAGTTTCATAAAGCATACGACAGTTATTGCTCGTAGGATACTTATATATGCCCAAATGTCACCAAGAGCAGTTTTGCATGTGGAAGGAATGTATTTTTCAGACTGTGAAAATGAAACAAAATTATAAGACAATATTTGGTGATTGGTAATTTGAATGAATAGATGTAAGTTTTCTTCTTTTTATTACTTTTGAGATTTAAGTTATTTATCAATTTCAGGTTTGCTTTTCTCTGAACAGCCTGGCATAGTCAGAATTGTCAGCAAAAATAAAAATGAGGTACCACATGAGGAAAATCTTAAGAAAGTAGTTTCGTCATTGAAAAGTGTGAAATTTTATTTTGATAATTTTCACTGTGAAATTATCAAACATAATTTTCACGGATAAATCAATAATACATTGAAAAGAGCATATAATAAACTTCACCCATATCACGCTTAATGTTTTCTTTTAATAGGATTGTCTATCTTTTAACATGTAGAAAACCATTAATCAGTTTTAGAGAATTTTTCAAAGTTGTACCGACTGACGCGTGGATAGCCAACAGTGTAGTCCATTATCAGATTGCGCGAAAGTACCACCGGCTGATCTTTTTCTGCAATGGTCGCATGTGTAGAATCAGTTACCATTAGCATGCTTAAGGTTAATTTATTAAACGCATTCTACATAATGTTACCTTGCATTTTAGATAATGTATCTAGGTTGATGTCGTAAAAGTTCATATGCCATTCTATCTTACGAATCAATCAAGTCAATCTCTTTTTAATAAAAATAAACATGACATGCAATGCTGCTTATAGCATAACATTGTATATAAATGGAGTATAACAATAACAAGTTGTTGTGAATGTATAATTAAACAGTCAATGACTAGAAAAATACACTTTTATTATTTGATTTAAAAAACTAGAGGTAAAAATTAAAACCCCTAAAGAATATTGATGAAGCTATGCATTATTTATATATCTTACTTTGGTGAAAAAGATTTTAATACATCATGAAGTTGAAAATGACTTTGCTCTTATCATATTTGTTCAACAGAGGTGTACATTTCAAAGCTGTATGTACATAATCCTTCTGGAAATCAGACATTGGGTATTTGGTAACCAGTTGCTTTTCAGACTACGTGAATAACGTTTAAAACAAGGACGGACAACAAAGATTCGAGTCCGGAATTCAGGATTGAAAAGATTCAGGTCATAAGACCTTACGTTCAATTTAGCGAATCGTTTTTGCCAGAAAACTCTTTAGCAGATGTGACGCCATATATGTTTAAAAGAAACAGTCACAGAAACATTTGTTATAAACAAGTATATACTTACATTAAAATAACTTATTTCAAATTGTGGTTTGTTTGACATTATTCGCAAAATGCCCTACTTAGGAAATGTTTTAACATAATGAAACAGTTTTGATGATTAAAAAGTCATTTAAACTTGTAATTTATTGAAGTACTGTGGTTTTGACAAAATAAAATTAGTTTAACAATCGGAAAGAATGGCATCAATCTTGAATGTATCTACTTCACAAAAATGATTGCTAAATTAGTTGCATATAACTACACAAATAAATTAATGTGATTTTTGTATATATCTTCTTTGATGTATTTTGGCTCTTGTTAGGGAAAATGATGATGGTTTTCTTGCTGTAAAATGTATGATAACCATCACTCATGTGGTAAATTAAGAATAAATCTCTCTTTATGTAGCGTACTAAATATGCTGACGATGTTAATTCAATACAGACAATTATTTCTGAATTTTCTGAATTATTTATTTTCGGAATTTTCAAATAAATTTATCTTTTGTAGTTCTGTGTATACATAAATATTGTTTTTATTATGAAAATATCACTCATGTACATTGTACATTTAGTATAAATCAATTAAATTGATATGTTTCATTCAAGACTACGAACTATGTCGCAACCGATCATGCTATGTAGAAAGCTTTTCTTTTGTCTTCTTTTTAATAAGAGAGTTAGTGTTTTAAAGAAATGATGCAGTAATGTTGCTTGAAGCAAATTCTTGAAAATGAATAATAAAGTACCAACTATATCAATTGAATTATTTATTCTATATACATCTATTTGCTATATTATTAATGACTAAAAAGAAACAATAATGCTTTTGATATCCGTCAAAATATGTTCAGCCAACAGACCAATTATTTGCACATACTAAACACTTTAAAAATTGACTTCCAAATAACATCCAGGTATTTATATTAATTAATTATGAGTTGATAACTTATTAGGGGACATATAGTTATTTAGATACTGTGACATTGACTGTCTTCATAAGTCATAATAAGTGAAATATATAATCCATCACATGTTCCATGAATTATTCAATACAAATATACATGTATATAAAGTTCACGATACTGAACTTAAACTGGCCTAGAATTAAGAGATCATGAACACTTATAATGTTATGTGTAAACAAAAATAGTGTTTTTTATGATAAAAATATCAGTCACGTTCATTGTACATTTAATTTTAATCACTTTAATAGTTATGTCTCATTCAAGAATACGAACTCCTTTGCAGCTTATAATGCTATGCAGAAAGCTTTTCTTTTCTAGAGAATAAATGATTCATGGAAATGATGCAGTAATGTTTCTTGAAGCAAATTCTTGAAAATGAATAATAAAGAACCGACAATATCAAATGAATTATTATTTTCATATACATGTATTTGTCATATTATTAATTACTTAATAATAATGCCGTTGATATTCGTCAAAAATTATGTTCAGCCAACCGACCAATTATTGGCACATAATAAACACTTTAAAAATTGACTTCCGATTGACAACCAATTATTTATATTTATTAATCATGAGTTGATTAGGGGACATATTTAGATACTGTGACATTGAATGTCTTCATTAGTCATGCTAAGTGAAATGTATAATTCATCACATGTTCCATGAATTATTCAATACAAATATATATCAAGTTCACGATACTGAACTTAAACTGGCCTAGAATTAAGAGATCATGAACACTTATAATGCGACGTTGTTAAAACGTTACGATTTTAATGATCAAGTGAAGGTCAGAAAATGTTATAGTTTTAAAGGTGCAATAGTACTCGTATAATTTTAAAGTGAATTGAAGGTTTGCCTTAAATTACCTTGGATTACTACGAAGGCAAATTGACTTCAAGAAGCATGCTTTCAGGTTCGTTAAATAAATAAAGGAAAATGCATTGGCCAGCGCAGATCACAAAAAGTCACGTGATAAAGCACCGCACTATAAATGTAGATATTTATGTAAAGAAAAACAGAAATGCATTAAGATTCTTTGACACCTTTTAAGTTTCTTCATCGTTCATGATTTGTCAAACAACAATTTATCATTAGCATGTCCATCTGTTAGTCATAATTAATCTTAAACTATGTAATTTAGCTGACTCCAATGCATAAATTAATATAAGCAAACCGTGTTGTTTCTGATTAACTGAACATTAAAATTTTAACCAACGTAAAGCAGGTGGTACGATTTCAAATATTTGAAATTGCTTACTATGAAAAAAGCTGATTGTAAAAATTGCAATGTATTTATCTAACTATAGAATTTTGAAGGAAGTCAAAACAATAAAGAAACCAAATACCGCTGATGGTTTCCAATCCCGGAATAGACTAAAGTTAGGATTCTATCTTGTGAGGAAGCTATCTAGCCAGCTTACAGAACGCCAATGGTTTTACTCAGGTGCTCGTTTGTGCCTGAAATAATGCACGGAAGGGCACCTGACGTCACCTTAGTGCAATAACGTATTAAGTGCTTCTATATTTAATAGCAGTCATTGAGTTCTTGCACTAATGTGACGCTGAGGTCTTTCGCCACCGATAAAGCTGGGATCGAAGTCGGCATATGACCTATACTGTGTCGATGTGATGTCACTATGGGGGCGTTTATGGAAAGAATTTGGAAACAGTCGAAATCCTTTGATAATACAATTTTTAAACCAGTACTCTGCTAAACACGTGTAATGGATTCGCCATGCTTTGAAATTTGAATGGTCTATAGTAATAAAGGCTATTCACATTCGATTCTTGCAGGTGAAGTGTTAATTATTCCATCAGAAATCATCAATGTCGCGCACGACATTGTTTGTCATTACACAAACATTATAACTGTTTAGGATAAAAATGGTATCATTTTCGGTCTTGGCATGTGTTACTCAAAAGGCATTTTATTTTAATTTTTACTAGTGAGCTTGTAGACCCAAGTGACATACTGACTGCAATTGTGATGATTAATCTTATTAAACAAGTGATGTGTAATTAAGCCACAATCTCATTCATTCTTACCCAGGTTACGTAACGTAACAAGTGATTATTCAAAATTAGGAGTTTTGTTGCTAACTTATGCAATTAACTGACATAATTTTGTCTTTAGTTACAAGTACAACCATTTTAAACAATTAAGACTTTCAATTGTAGTTCATCAAATCTGTAACCCTGTAACCTATCAACAAAAAATGTATCATCAAATTTGTCGGATATGTTTTATGCAAACAAAAGTGAACATATGTTTTTACTTTTTCCTTTCTTTCTTATAAAAGTAAGTGTACAGGTATATCAGATTATCACTTTCTGCTGAAAATTTTACCAAGTAGTGTGCAACACTAGACACAATGCCTTAAAGACGACATTTTTACATAAAATAATGAAAAAAATCTCATCTGCAGTTATCCATCCATGAAAGATCCCTTCTCGTTATACATATATGATGGCAATACTGGTTGTATGTATATGTAAAGATATGCTTACTACATGTTTCAGGCATTTTTTAGGTCCATGTCAGTACAAATCAAATCTGACCATATTGGTAATACAATATCAAACATTTTTGACATATCTAATTGGTATGGTGGCTGATTTGTGCCATGTCATAATTTCGCTTTGCGAGACGCCGGATACGACCAAGTTTACACTTTGTCGTACTTTCGTTCCGCGGGTCGCAAGGCGAAAACACAATAAGGAAACAAAATGTTAAGTGTTTTCGTCTTTCGGGGCGCCACACAAAAACACGTAAAAACGACAAAATAACTAATTTGCGGGGCGCCAGGCATATGTCACTACTTTGTCGTATCCGCGTGCCTTTGCCAAGTTCCCCGCGGAGCATTTGCATTTGTCCTGATGTTACCATAATGTCATAAAACATAAACTTTCCTCACAGTTGGAGATATGTTTCATACTTTTAACATTATAGTAGCAAGTACATCATTTCAAAATTTAATGGACGAATGAAATATTGCTTCCATAGCTAATTAATTTCACGTATGACATTCGTCGACCTTGAACACCAGTTCATTAGTACTTAAAGCAATTAAAAAGTAACCTTTGATATTTTAACTTAATTTTCTGCTTTTGATATTGAAATGAAAACTTTGGCAATGTCCTGGGAAAAAAACAGAACCTGCTGTCATTAGAAAAATTGAACGGTATCTAGATCTTGATACAGATTTACTCTTTTGCGAAGTTGATTATTGCTTACATTTGGATTATGAGCTTTGTTAATTTATAGTATATGTTTAGCTTTTATCTGGTTCTACCAATTGTTTTCTCGGTTAGGACACACGCATTCTTCATGCGACTTCCAAACTTTCCATAGGATAAAACTGTCACATTGAAGATTTCATGATCATACCGTTAGAACATTCTTCGATATTTTACACTTGTAGTGTTGACATTGGCGCATGTAGAGCTATAAAATAACTGAATAATAAATTGGAAGATTAAATAAACAGAAAATATAAGAACACTGTGACATTGATATCACAGAGTTGTTTTATTTTTCTATTTATTTGGGTTCATAGATTCAAATACTTTAATTGCTAAGGATTGAATAAGCTTTAGGAGGCGTCTTAGTTATTGCACTTACTTGTTATTATCCCTCGTAATAAGGTTATGCATGTCTTTTGTATATACTGTATGTATGTTTATTTCTATGTTTGTAATTTTTGTTTTTGTTGTATTTGTTAAGTTTTTTTTTCACTTTTTTGTTATTGAAGTTGCTGTAGTTGTTGTTGTTTCTTTTTTCATAACTTATCCATTTTTTTCAATAAGGTAGTGTTATAAATTAACATCAAAATTCTTTTTTGTGAAAGCCTTTCATAGTCCAGAGATGTATACCTTTAGTATTTCAACCCATACACCTTTTTGGAATTTCCCTTTTACGAACAGAACAAAATATAGCCAAATACCATTGACGAATGGTTTGATTTAAAGTTATTAATTCTATATTTGCAATCATGTGATAAAAAGTCTAAGCTTTTCTCAACACAACATCGCTTAAAATGTCATATGAAGAAAAATATGGATCACTTTGTATGACAAAGATATGAACAAGATTATTTTACAATTGATAAAATTATATTTCATTTTCAAATATTTTATGTTTGTGTTTTTAAGGAGGGTGTTTGTTTCTTCTACAGTACCGTGTAAGATGTTAGCAAATGCAATTGACCTTAATTAACTTGTGAAACTAGACACATTAAGATTCTGTGTGAGGGGATTTGTACATCATTCAAATGATTTGTCACACAGCGATACATCAGTGTCTGCTATATGAATTATTCAATAAGGAACTAAATCTAGGCCACATGAATGACTTGCATGGTATACATTATACAATTTTAACAGTACAACGCTGTAATAAATTCTATGCTGCGAGTAAATTCATAGAGGATATTTGTTTGTTTGTGTGTAAGATGAAATTTTATTTATGAAATTTTATTTCATCGTGTGGGCTTTAAAAACAGTATAACAGAATACTGTTTTTTAAGTTCACGAGATGAAATAAAATTACATCTTACACAACAAACAAACACATTTTTAATGCTTAAAAACAAGTAAAAACGAAATTTCCTTAATATATATATGTTAATATAAAAATCCTTTTACCCCATTGAGAGCCTCATTTAGTCGAATTTCGCATTGAATACTATGGATGTACCACCGGCTGATCTTTGTCTGAGATGGTCGCATGTGTAGAATCGGTTACCATTAGCATGATTAAACGCATTCTAAATAATGTTACCTTGCATTTTAGATAATGTATCTAGGTTGATGTAACCTTGTATTACCGTAAAAGTTCGTATGCAATTGTATCATACGAATCAATCAAGTCAATCTCTTTTTAATAAAAATAAACATGACATGCAATGCTGCCTATAGCATAACATTGTATATAAATGGAGTATAACAATAACAAGTTGTTGTGGATGTATAATTAAACTGTCAATGCCTAGAAAAATACACATTTATTATTTGATAATAAAACTAGCGGAAAAAATAAAAAGACTAACGAATATTGATGAAGCTATGCATTATTTATATATCTTACTTTGGTGAAAAAGATTTTAATACATCATGAAGTTGAAAATGACTTTGCTCTTATTATATTTGTTCAACAGATGTGTACATTTCAAGCTGTTTGCACATAATCCCTCTAGAAATCAGACAATTGGTATTTGGTAACCAGTTACTTTACAGACTACATGACTCACGTTTAAAACAAAGACGGACAATAAAGATCTGAGTCCTGGATTTGAATAAATTGTTAGTCATTAAACCTTACTGTCAACAATTTAGCGAATCGCTTTTGCCAGAGAACTCTTTAGCAGATGTGACGCTATATATGTTTAAAAGAAACAGTCACAGAAACATTTGTTATATACAAGTACATGTATGTTCTTACATTAAAATAACTTATTTCAAATTGATGTGAAGTTAGGTCAGACGTGGTTTGTTTTGCATTATTTCACAAAATGCCCTACTTATAAAATGTTTTTACATGATGAAACAGTTTTTATTATTAAAAAGTCATTTCAACTTGTTATTTATTGAAGTACTGTGGTTTTGACAAAATAAAATTAGTTTAACAATCGGAAAGAATGGCATCAATCTTGAATACTTCACAAAAATTATTGCTTAATTAGTTGCATATAACAATACAAATAAATGTGATTTTTGTATATATGTTCTTTGATGTATTTTGGCTCTTGTTAGGGAAAAATGATGATGGTTTTCTTGCTGTAAAATGTATGATAACCATCACTCATGTGGTAAATTAAGAATAAATCTCTCTTTTTTGTAATGTTCTAAATATGCTGACGATGTTAATTCAATACAGACAATTATTTCTGAATTTTCTGAATTTTGTTTTCGAAATTTTCAGATAAATTTATCTTTTGTAGTTATGTGTATACATAAATAGTGTTTTTATGATAAAAATATCAGTCATGTACATCGTACATTTAATATTAATTATGTTTTCTTTCATTTCATTCAGCCAAACATAAATTATTTATTATCTTTATCATTAATGTTATAATAAATAACAAACACTTTATAGGAGTAGCAATGACACACTGAATATTTATTTCAATACACTGTAACACACACATACATCGACGACATGTATATATAAAAAAAAAAAAACTTATAATGATTTAAGTATATGTGTCCATGCACTTAACATTTAATTGTGAAAAAATAAATGTAAAGTCCCGTGTCGCCGATCCACACACTCCAATTCACATATTCACATATGTGGTTCCGTGAATCACTATCCATTCCTCTTGGATACATCGTCTTAACACAAATGATAAACAAATTTTAAAAAACCTCCAGTCAGAACCACTTCACTCATACTTCTTATCCATTATATTTGTTAAGACAATAACAAAAATTGTCAACTCTGAAAAATACAAAGTAAAATTAGAATCTCATAACACATATTTCTATTTTAACAAACAAAGCTGTGATAATGGGTGGGTGGGAAGATAAATTCAAATAAACGTGTCGTTCTATCAGTGTGTCAAAAGCTTCGATAGTGATAACACGCCGTTACTCACTATTTATACTAATGTAGTTCCTAATCTACCCGTATGTAAAATATTGCCGCCAAAACTGGCGTATTAATATATTTTACATCCTGTATTTATCTTAAACATTAGTTTAATATCTTAAAGCATTAAGAATAACCTTAACGTAACGTAAATAAATATATTTAAATTGATATGAGCCGCGTCACGACAAAACCAACATAGTGGGTTTGCGAACAGAATGGATCCAGACCAGACTGCGCGGATGGTCTGGATCCATGCTGGTCGCAAGCGCACTATGTTGGTTTTGTCGTGACGCGGCTCATATGTTTGATGCAAGAAAACGAATTCGTGCTATGTCGAAAGCTTTTCTTTTCTCTTCTTTTTGATAAGAGAATTAGTGTTTCAAAGAAATGATGCAGTAATGTTGCTTGAAGCAAATTCTTGAAAATGAATGATAAAGTACCAACTATATCAACTGAAGTATTTATTTTATATACATGTATTTGCCATATTATTAATGACTAAAAATAAACAATAATGCCTTTGATATTCGTCAAAAATTATGTTCAGCCAACCGACCAATTATTGGCACATGATAAACACTTTAAAAATTGACTTCTAATTGACAACCAATTATTTATATTAATTAGTTATGAGTTGATAACTAATAAGGGGACATATTAAGATACCGTCAAATTAAATGTTTTCATTAGTCACGATAAATGACATGTATAATTCATCACATGTTCCATGAATTATTCAATACAAATCTATATCAAGTTCACGAACTTAAACTGGCCTAGAATTCAGAGATCATAATGCGACGTTATTGAAACGTTACGATTTTTATGATCAAGTGAAGGTCAGAAAATATTATAGTTTTTAAGGTGCAAGTACTCGTACAATTTTAAAGTAAATTGGAGGTTTACCTTAAATTACCTTGGATTACTACGAAGGCAAATTGACTTAAAGCATGCTTTCAGGTTCGTTAAATAAATCTTTTTAAGGAACATGCATTGGCCAGCGCAGATCACAAAAAGTCACGTGATAAAGCACCGCACTATAAATTAAGATATTTAAGTAAGGAAAAACAGAAATGCATTAAGATTCGTTGACACCTTTTAAGTTTCTTCATCGTTCATGATTTGTCAAACAACACTTTATCAAAAACATTTCCATTTGTTAGTCATTATTTATCTTAAACTTTGTTATTTAGCTAACTCTTATACATAAATTTATAAAAGTAAACTGTACTTTTTCAGATTAACTGAACATTAAAAAATAACCCACGTAAAACAGGTGGTACGGTTTCAATTATTTAAAATTGCTTACTATGAATTAAGCTGATTGTAAAAATTGCAATGTATTCCAAATTCTATAGTAAGTCAAAACAATAAAGAATCCAAATACCGTCGAGGGTTTCCAGTCCCGACATAGACTTAGGATTCTTTCATGTGATGAAGCTATCCAGTCAGCATACAGAACGCCGATGGTTCTACTCAGGTGCCAGTTCGTGCATGAAATAATGCACGGAAGGGCACCTGGGGTCTTCCTCCACCTGTAAAGCTGGAACGTCACCATATGACCTATAATGTGTCAGTGTGACATAAAACCCAATCAAACAAACATTACATATTTTATCACTTTCGGGGGTAAAAAATGAAATCCTTAAATAATACAAATTTGAAACCCTTTTCTACTTAACACGTGTAATGGATTCGCCATGCTTTGAGATTTGAATGGTCTATAATAATAAAGGCTATTCACATCCGATTCTTGCAGGATTAGTATTAATTCTTCAATCAGAGATCATCAATGTCGCGGACGACATTGTTTGTCATTACACAAACATTATATAACTGTTGAGGAAAAAAATGGCATCAACATTGACGGTCGTCTTGGCATGTGTTACTCAAAAGGCATTTTATTTTTATTTTTACTAGTGAGTTTGTAGACCCAAGTGACATACTGACTGCAATTGTGATGATTAATCTTATTAAACAAGTAATGTATAATTAAGCCACAATCTCATGCATTATTACCATGGTTACGTAACGTAACAAGTGATTATTCAAAATTAGGAGTTTTGTTGCTAACTTATGCAATTAACTGACATGTTACCTTTATTTACAAGTATAACCATTTTATACAATTAAGACTTTCAATTGTAGTTCATCAAATCTGTAACCCTGTAACCTATGAACAAAAAATTTATCATCAAATTTGTCGGATATGTTTTATGCAAACAAAAGTGAACATATGTTTTAAATTTACTTTTTCCTTTCTTTCTTATAAAAATATATCAGGTATATCAGATTATCACTTTCTGCTGAAAATTTTACCAAGTAGTGTGGAACACTGGACACAATGCCTTAAAGACGACATTTTTACATAAAATAATGAAAAAATCTCATCTGCAGTTATCCATCCAAGAAAGATCCCTTCTCGTTAAACGTATATGATGGCAATACTGGTTGTATGTATATGTATAGATATGCTTACTACATGTTTCAGGCATTTTCAGGTCTATGTCAGTACACCATATTGGTGTAATACAATATCAAACATTTTTGACATATCTTATTGGTATGGTGGCTGATTTGTGCTTTGCGAGACGCCGGATACGACCAAGTTTACACTTTGTCGTACTTTCGTTCCGAGGGTCGCAAGGCGAAAACACAATAATGAAACAAAATGTTTAGTGTTTTCGTCTTTCGTTTTTCGGGGCGCCAGGCAAAACACGTAAATACGACAAAATTACTAATTTGCGGGGCGCCAGGCATATGTCACTACTTTGTCATATCCGCGTGCCTTTGCCAAGCTCCCCGCGGAGCATTTGCATTTGTCTTGATGTTACCATAATGTCATAAAACATAAACTTTCCTCACATTTGGAGATATGTTTCATACTTTAAACATTATAGTAGCAAGTACATCATTTGACAATTTAATGGACGAATGAAATATCGCTTCCATAGCTAATTAATTTCACGTATTACATTCGTCGACCTTGAACACCAGTTCATTAGTACTTAAAGCAATTAAAAGTAACCTTTGATATTTTAACTTAATTTCCTGCTTTTGATATTGAAATGAACACTGTAGCAATAGCCTGGAAAAAAACAGAACCTGCTGTCAGAAAAATTGAACGGTATCTAGATCTTGATACAGATTTACTCTTTTGCGAAGTTGATTATTGCTTACATTTGGAAAATGACCTTTGTTAATTTATAGTCTATGTTTAGCTTTTATCTGGTTCTACCAATTGTTTTCTCGGTTAGGACACACGCATTCTTTATCCGAGGACCAAACGCCAATTTTCATAGGATGACACTTACGTGTCACAGATTACAACGGTTAGAACATTCTTCGATATCTTACACTTATAGTGCTGACATTTGCGCATGTCGAGCTATATAATAACTGAATAATAACTTAGAAGATTAAATATACAGAAAAATATAAGAACACTGTGACATTGATATCACAGAGTTGTTTTATTTTTCTATTTATTTGGGTTCATTGATTCCAATACTTTTAATTGCTAAGGATTGAACAAGTTTTAGGGGGCGTCTTAGTTATTGTACTTACTTGTTATTATCCCTCGTAATTAGGTATGAGAAAAACATGTCTGCATGTCTTTTGTATATACTGTATGTATGTTTTGTTTCTATGTTTGTATTTTTTGTTTTTGTTGTTGGTTTTTTATCACTTTCTTGTTATTATAGTTGCTGTAGTTGTTGTTGTTTCTTTTTTTATAACTTATCTATTTTGTTATAATAAGGTAGTGTTATAGATTAACATCAAAAATCTTCTTTGTGAAAGCCTTTCATAGTCAAGAAATATATATATATCTTTAGTTTTTTAACGCATACACCTTTTTCGAAGTTCCCTTTTACTAAAATATAGCCAAATACCGCTGACGAATGGTTTGATTTAAAGTTATTAATTCTACATTTACAATCGTTTGATAAAGTCTAAGCTTTTCTAAACATATCATCGCTTAAAATGTCATATGAAGAAAAATATGGATCACTTTGTATGACTAAGATATGAACAAGATAACTTTACAATCGATGAAATTATCTTTCATTTTCAAATATGTAATGTTTGTTTTTTAGGGGCGGGGTGTTGGTTTTTCTACAATACCGTGTAAGATGATAGCAAATGCAATTGACCTTAATGAACTTGTGAAACGAGTACGGAGACACGTTAAGATTCTGTGTGAGGGGATTTGTTGGCGACGCCGGTGAGCGGCGTCGTCTTTTATGGAACGCTTTTTATTTTGGCCTATGGAAGGAGCTGTTATTATTAGCAGTTAATGTCATGTTGTGTTAATTAGTTTTATTTTGATTCGTAAAAATCAAGTAAACAAATATGTTGTTATATTTGTATTTAATAACTTTATGTAAAAAGCATGTGCATTGTGATATTATTTTCAGGAAATTGCAGGCTAAGTTTAACAGCTTGTCCCTTAGTTTTATTGACAATACTAAAACCCGGATTTCGAATATCGTTGTGGTCTACATTGATGCCGTATTCATTCATCATTCATTTATATATTTTCAAAATTTTCCTACAAGAGGAAAGTTCACCTGCAAATGAGTATAAGGATAGGTAATTAACTGTTGTTAACGATTATCCTATTGATTTTATCCATGTTACGTTTATCTGTTGCACAGAATGGTTGTTTTTACAAAGTGTACCAGTATCCGGATGTTGAAAGCGATCCGATTTTCTGCAATTACTGCTGTCACATGGCCAACTATTTTTTATGAATACTTTACCATCAATTTGCATGGCTTATTAAAACTGAGGCTGCAACATTTCATAATTTTACTGTTTAGGGTGTTCTCTTGTGTTTCAGGTTTTCTTTATTTTAAGGGGAAGTAACTCATATTTACTAAATTATTTGTTTTTTTCTGTCTATCTTAGGTATTACTTACTAAAATTTACCAGTTGTAAGGTCATCAAAAGCATGTTAATGTAAGGATTTTATATTTATTTAATAGAACTGTAAATTATTAATGTTATGTGCATCTTAGTATATTGATATGATGAGACTTATAACATTTCTGAATTTAAAGAGTTACAGTTATGTCATTATTATTAAAGGGATGAAAATTCATTTAAAGTTATAAATGATAATACATGTATTGATTGAAAATGTCCTTAAACTTGGATAAAGCAATATAATTAATAAAGTCACCAAAAAATCATATTCTGAATAGTTATTCTAACTTTTTTCTAACATGTGCATAGTTTGAAAAGGACAGCTTCTGTCTAATCTATTTGTAATGGAGGGACTCCGGTCTCAACCTCCAGGTCTCCTGAGTCAACCCGACAACAGACTTTTCATAGAGTAGATTGTTTCTTGCCTTGAATAAATTTGTGCACTAAATTTTATAGTGGGTGATTTGTGCCACATGAAAACCAACATAGTACAAAAAGTAACCGGTCGCCAGATGAAAACATGAAAATACAATCTACCACAAAGTTGTTCGTTTTTTGCATTTTCATGTTTTCGCCCGGTGCATAAAATTTCTTATCATAGACAAAAGGTTAGTTTTTTATTTGTACAAAAAATAGATATATAGATATTGTACATGTATTAGCACAGTTATGTTCACTCTCAAATTGACCTGTTATAAATAATGGCACAACCAATAACTGTCTAAGCCCTTTTTAGTAAAAATAATTATACAATAATACTTAAATTGTTACTTTAATTAAGACTATGAGTATGTAAGGTTTTTTTCTTATTTATTAATTAAGAATAAATTATCTGTTAATTTAAAAATCTACAAGTATCTGTCACGGTTTAGAACTGTTCACTATTTAGGGGAGAAAATGTGTAAGCGGCCAGATAGCTTAATCGCTACAGCTTCGGTACATTAGTCTGTGGGTCACAGGTTCGAGTTCTGGTCAAGCTGAAAGGTTTTCTCATCCTGTGACTGCATATAAGCATGAGTTCAATTTATTATGCTCTGTAAACATAAGAAATTCAAGGACACAAATCAATATAGTGGGGAAATATGTTGTGGTTTAGAACTGTTTCATTATTAAAGAGAAAATGTGTAGCCAGCCGGATAGCTCAGTTGGTCTTCTGAAAGTCATGGGTTCGAGTCATGGTCAGGCAGTTCCAGTCAGGGTTTAGAAGTGGTTTTTCAAGTGACACGTGTTTGATTCATTTAACAGATTGCATTAAATTTGAAATGGACAAAGGCAACATTGCATGATACT
Organism: Ruditapes philippinarum; assembly: GCF_026571515.1. Taxonomy (NCBI): domain Eukaryota; kingdom Metazoa; phylum Mollusca; class Bivalvia; order Venerida; family Veneridae; genus Ruditapes; species Ruditapes philippinarum. The sequence goes on from NW_026865038.1 coordinate 29,580, forward strand.
TTTAGATCTACAAAGGGCATTTGATACAGTTGATCACACTATACTGCACATGAAGAAGTTCTTTTTCTTCTTCTTCATGAAACTTCAAGCATCTGCCATATGTAATGACATTCTTACATGGTTTAAGTCTTATCTCTGATAGACAGCAGCTGGTGGGTGTGGCTGGTACTCATTCTACTACTGCACTGAGTACCTATGGTGTCCCCCTGATGTTCATTTTAGGTCCTCTTTTATGTCTTATATATGTCAATGACATGTCTGCAAACCTAAGCAATAAGCTTTTATTATATGCACAGGCACAAGTATCAGACCTGGGAAGAAAAAATATGACCAGATTGAAAAATAAACCTGTGTTCATCTTAAAAAGTGTCAAAAAAAAACAAACAAACTATGTAAATAATGACCCCCTTTAAAAATATACTTTCAGTTAATAGTATATTTTTAAAGGGGGTCATTATTTACATTTTCTTTTTGGTTTTTATGATCAAAGTTTTTTTATCAATCTGGTCATATTTTTCTTCCCAGGTCCGATACTCGTGCCTGTGATTATATGCTGATGACTCCTTGTATCTGGTAAAATAAATCTGAAGAAATTCTTTCTTATAGCATGAGTCTTATAAGATTGCTTAATTGACTATAAATTGTCTTTGCATCTTGGCAAGACAGAGTCTATTCTTTTTGGTTTAAGTTTCAACTTAAACTGGGCCTAGCCTCCAGGTCACATGTAATGGTACTGCAATAAAGTACACATCTTTTGTTAAGTATTTAGGTGCAAACCTGGATCAAATTCTTTTGGCGTCGCCCTTTGATGCTTTGCATCAATGCTTTTCTTGTACATCATTCAAATGATTTGTCACACAGCGATACATCAGTGTCTGCTATATGAATTATTCAATAGAGATCTAAATCTAGGTCACATGAATGACTTGCATGGTATACATTATATTTTAACAGTACAACGCTTTAAAAATTGTATGCTGTGAGTAAATACATTTCATATATCTGCTTAACCCATAACACGCTTAATGTTTTCTATAAATAGGATTGCATATCTTTCAATATGTACAAAACCATTCATCAGTTTTAGAGAAATTTAATTTTCAAAATTTGTACCGACTGACCCGTGGATAGCAAACAGTGTAGTCCATTATCAGATTTCCGGATGTACCACCGGCTGATCTTTGTCTGCAATGGTGGCATGTGGTCGCATGTGTAGAATCTGTTACCATTAGCATGCTAAAGGTTGATTTATTAAACGCATTCTAAATAATGTTACCTTGCATTTAATGTATCTAGGTTGACGTAATCTTGCATTACCATAAAAGTTCATATGCCATTGTATCATACGAATTAATCAAGTCATGCGCTTTTTAATAAAAATTAACATGACATACAATGCTGCCAATAGCATAACATTGTATATAAATGGAGTATAACAATAACAAGTTGTTGTGGATGTATAATTAAACTGTCAATGTGTAGAAAATATACAATTATTATTTGATTTAAAAAACTAGAGGTAAAAATAAAAGGACTAACGAATATTGATGGAGCTATGCATTATTAATACCCTGGTGTAAAAAAATTTTAATACATCATGAAGGTGAAAATGACTTTGCTCTTATTATATTTGTTCAACAGAGGTGTACATTTCAAAGCTGTATGTACATAATCCCCATGGAAATCGGACAGTACGTATTTAGTAACAAGTTACTTTACAGACTACATCAATATAGGGTTAACGCATGTTTTTTCCGTGTTATAACGTCTGCAGAGTATCGAGGAATGGTTGGTGCCCGAGCCCGGTAGGGCGAGAGCTCCAACAGTTCCAAGGGACTCTGCAGACTTTATAACATGAAATAAAGGTGCGTTGACGCTATTATAAATTATGAATTTTAAAATATATTCATGATGTCGATTTAATACAAAGCACATAGTATTACACAAAATCCTCTTGCTTGGACGGTATTTATCCAATTCTACATGTTTTACTTAGGCGTTTTATTTTTCCGGAGCCTTGGGAAATACAATGCTCAGAACCGAACGAAATTTCAAATTTCAATTGATTTAACAAAGCTTAACATTAGAGATAAATAAACATTAAATTACTCTACCAAAGACAAAACATGACCCTTAGAAATCCCTAGAATTATTTCAGATTGGCGGTAGAGAAAAAGTTCACTGACATCAGAGTCGTTTGTTTTTTTCAAACACACAAGTTTATAAAAAAAAATAGCACTAAAATTATTCTCTCAAAAAAAACAAAAAATATATCAATATAAAAATCAATAAAACAACACATTTTCATATTCACATATGAAATTTTGTATTATCTTGTTTTGTAAGTTAAACTGAATGACAAATTTGTTTACATTGTCAACGGGCCGTTTCTTAGAAAGGGGACAACCAAGATTAGCGGCGATGCCTATACGCCATATTTCGGGCATAGTTACATTGTACTTGAATGCGATTGAGGCCCTCGAATCCATAATTTCAATATAACAAGAGCGCTTGAGTCACTCTGGAAAACAAGGCCAAATCTCCAAATTTGTGTTTGTTTAATGGGCCCTGTATATATTGTGCACAGGTAAAACCGGGCTATAACTAGAGCGCGTGACTATGTTAACACATGGCTTGGGTCCCGTTATAACATGAGCAAAAGAGGGGAAAATAGACATTTTATGCTATAATAACCATTAATGGCAAAGAAGGTAAACAAAGATCCGAGTCCGGGATTTGAATAAGTAGTCATTAGACCTTACGTTCTACTTCTGAGCAAATCGCTTCTGCCAGATTATACTTACATTTAAATTACTTATTTCAAATTTATGCCCTACTTAGGAAATGTTTTAATATGATGAAACAGTTTTGATGATTATAAAGTCATTTAAACTTGTAATTTATTGAAGTACTATGGTCTTGACAAAATGAATTAAGTTTAACAATCGGAGAGAATGGCATCAATCTTGATTGTATCTACTTCACAAAAATTATTGCTAAATTAGTTGCATATAGCAATACAAATAAATGTGATTTTTGTATATATCTTCTTTGATGTATTTTGGCTCTTGTTAGGGAAAAATGATGATGGTTTTCTTGTTGTAAAATGTATGATAACCATCACTCATGTGGTAAATTAAGAATAAATCTCTTTTTATGTAGCGTTCTAAATATGCTGACGATGTTAATTCAATAAAGACTATTAGTTCTGAATTTTCTGAATTATTTATTTTCGGAATTTTCAAATAGATTTATCTTTTGTAGTTAAATAATAATAATAATAATAATAATATCTTTATTTAAAGAAGGTTACACATTAAGAACATACAATACAGCAATCATATATATCTTATTTCCAATGTGGCCTTCTGAAATAGAAAAACAACAACAACAACAACGGGACATGCATAGGTAGAAAAATGAATGTATAATATGTAATTTTTTGCATAAGACAACTCATATACTTTCGACAGACACTCAACAATTTGATTAAACATATACGTATATTGCATCATTCGTTCATTCGTTTGTTCATTTATTCATTCATTCATTCACTCATTCATATGAACATCAAGATATGATTTGTAGTTTTCTTTAAAACATTTAAGGTAATTAAATTTATGTGTATACATAACTAGTGTTTTTATGATAAAAATATCAGTGACGTACATTGTACATTTAATATTAATCACTTTAATAGTTTAAATGTTTCATTCAAGAATACGAATTCTGTTGCAGCCGAAATTGCTATGTAGAAAGTATTAAATTTTCTTTTCACGTCTTTTTAATTAGAGAATTAATGATTCATGGAAATGATGCAGTAATGTTTCTTGAAGCAAATTCTTGAAAATGAATAACAAAGTACCGACTATATCAACTGAATTATTTCATTATTTTATATATTTGTATTTGCCATATTATTAATGACTTAAAATAAACAATAATGCCTTTTATTCGTCAAAAATTATGTTCAATCAACCGACCAATTATGTGCACATAATAAACACTTTAAAAACTGACTTCCAAATGACAACCAATTATTTATATTAATTAATTTTGAGTTGATAACTAATTAAGGGACATATTTAGATATTGTGTCATTGAATGTCTTCATTAGTCATGATAAGTGAAATATATAATCCATCACATGTTCCATGAATTATTCAATACAAATCATTATCAAGTTCACGATACTGAACATAATACTGAACTTTAACTGGCCTAGAATTAAGAGATCATAAACACTTATAATGCGACGTTGTTGAAACGTTACGATTTTTATGATCAAGTGAAGGTCAGAAATTGTTATAGTTTTAAAGGTGCAATAGTACTCGTATAATCTTAAAGTAAATTGGAAGTTTGCCTTGAATTACCTTGGATTACTTCGAAGGCAAATTGACTTAAAGAAGCATGCTTTCATTAAGGAAAATGCATTGATGTATACATGTACATAAGGCACTATTTACACAATCAACATAAAATTCTGATTGTATTATGTAAATATAATATGATTTACTGTTTTTATAACCAAAATTATAACATTTCATAAATGATTAAAATACCTTTCTGAATATGTAATAGGTAGTTTTGTGTAAAGTTATTGTAGTTCCGAAGTGTAGGTGAAATCACTTCATTTGTAAAATTAACTACAATTTACAAACTTAGAAATCATAAATTACCACAAATCTAAATCTGAAAGCTGGCGGTTTTTGGTTTGGTTATAAGATATAGTTTCCCATGAATGCACCAAGTTATTGCTGTTGTTATTGTGTAATAAGCTCTTAATGCCGTGGAATGAGCTTTTAAATGCAATGTTAGAACATTCTGGAAAGGCAGACCTCGCTGACTAGGTTTTATTGAGTCTATTTATGAGCGATAAAATGTATGGTGCAATATAGTTTACGCCCCCTAGCACCGACTTTTGGAGAACTTAACTATCAACACTACAATAATTGCAAAAAAAGGCAACTTAAGGGCAAGACAATTATCTTTAAAAAACAACAACTCATCAGACTTATAAAATTGAGAAATTAAATAATGTTCACTTTCATATGCATGATGTTCATCATGTATATTATAATTACTTCTATGCTTCAGTCATTATTTTAGTCATAAATAGTAGCAACGATTAGCTCAACAATATTTAAGTAATGCAATTATTAAGTCTCTCACTTAATTTTGTGAAATTACGACAGCGAATCTCAGTTGAATTGGGACATTGGAATCAAACTCAGAAATTGAAGGCGGTAAGTCTCCATTAAATTTTGACATTGGAATCGGATTCAGTAATGATATTTAAAGTGGTTAGTCTTCATTTAGTTTGGACATTGAAATCAAACTCAGAATTCCAAAGTAAGTTTTGACATTGGAATCGAACTCGGAAATTCAAGGTAGATAGTCTCCATTGGCTCGGACTCAGAAATTCAAGGTGGTAAGTTTTTATTAAGTTTTAACACTGGGATCAGACTCTGATATCCGAAATTATAATATAAATATGTCAATATAAACTTGGAAAGAATTATCAATGGCGTTTATACTTTCACTCGCTGCAACGTTCCTCCTTTTGATTGCAAAACATTTTAATATTTAAAATTTGTTCCGTCATAAATCGACATTAATCTTTAAAAATAACTTGCACATTAATCTGTAATGTTGAAATTTGGAGACTAACAAAGGTACAACTATACTAAAAATGAAAGAAAATTTGCACAATACAATTTGCTTGGGGGTTTTTTGGGTTGTTTTTTTTTTGTAAATGACACACACTTGATTGATGTCAGTCGTCAAAAGTGTTTAAAGCTTCAAAGAACATATAACATACCTAATTGTAACAAATAATTACAAATTATGTACTTTTAAACATTTTTATATTAAAATCAAGTACATTACTTTACTTTCGCAAATGTACAAAGAGAGTGTCACTTGAACTAAATATTTATAGATGCAAAATATCCAAAACGTATACTGTAAGAATAGTATAAAAAACAATTACAATTCTATTATTACTTTGTATTTAAGTTATTAAAAGTAAAATCTGTTCAGGAACTTAATTTTGATATATTTTTAATATGGTCACCCAAACCAGGATTTGTTTATTTAATTTAATGCTCCTTAATTTTGAAGTCGGTGTAATTTTGTTCCTACACTTCTAACTTTGTGTGGTTTATCAGAAACTGGAAAAGTACTTTTGAAATACTTCAAGAACTTATATTGAGATTTTACATCTATAAATCTTGGTAAAACAAATACAATAAAACCTTAGAAGAAATAAATGCAAACAATACTATACAATTAAAATTGTATGAATAATACAATTTGCACGAGCCGCAAAATTTCAAATGATGAATGTATGCTAATATGAATCAAACAATTTGGTCTACCGTATGTTCAAATATTCTTGCAAAAACCTGTTAACGAAATTATTTCTGTCCATATATTCACATATAACAGTCTCTCTGCTTAGTTTGTAATTTAATCCAACATAGGAATGAAAAGTCAAACCCATTTAAATGAGATAAAGTATAAAATGTGATTAGAAAATCCATATACCAAAAAAAAAACTATTCGTTTAAGGTGTATATGTTTCCGTCATAGCCAAGAATTCACATTTTGCTATTGCATGTATTTTATACTTGCAACACGGCCTCGGAAATATAAGTAGAAATCTAAAAAATATGAATCATGAAAGTACATGTCTAGTATTGTTTTGATATGGTATGCTAATGTAGTTTATCTATATGTCAGCAGTCTGATATATGCCAATGAGAAACATCACTTTAATTATTTAATCACACATTTAAAATTTAGATAACCTTTTATTCATCAATTAAATCAGTATTACAATTACTATAAATTACACAATGTAGTTTGGAAGGTTTGATCTTAACATCAATAAAAGGCCATAAAGCTATCAAAGAAGGGAAATGGCCCCGACATGGTCGTTGTTTGGTTTGGCGATTTATTCTTTCTGTATGATATTATAATACTGCCTGTTTGTAACGTCTATTTATATTGGATAATCCTGGCGTTTATATACATGTAGTTTTATATACACGGCTGCTGTAGATTTATGAAGAAATCTTAATACTTTTTTCTCTTAAAATGATGTTTGCTGTATTATAAATTCGTTATGAATATTTCTGAAAGATTATATGACCGTTTATAAACGGTTATTTGCAATATAACCCTCGCTAAGCGGACTATATTTCCAAACAACCGTTTATATAGGGCCATATAACCTGCCAAAATCTTTATAACTAATTATGTAAAGGTTATGAAATGTCGTTAAACAAGTATCTTTAAAAAAGATACTCGGCCGAACTAAAAACTGGTTTATTTGCATATCGTATCTTAGGAAACACGGAAAAAGAATTGTTTAGTCTAGTATTGAATTTTACGTTTAAATTTTGAATATATTAAAATTAAATGCATCTTTGGTATTTTAAATAGAAACAAAATCTAAAGTCAAAGTAAATCCTTTAAAAGTAAGAAGAAGTAAATAAGAACTACAAACAAACAAAACAATTTATTTCCTTCTCAAGTTTTTAGTCTTAGTTCATTTTTACCGTCACGAGATTCTATTATATCTATTATTGTGAATGTCGCTTTTGCTCAAAGAAAAACACTTAAGTTGGGTTTGTTCCAACCGAAATTTTAATTGAAAGTTTAGAGGTTTAAAGGGAGGTTTCTATTGCGCATAAAAGGGTCGGTTAGAATGACCTCCTCTAAAAATATTGAAAATGGCGTAAGAGTTCAAAAGGGAGGTATCTGTAGCGCTCAAAAAAGTGTCAATTAAAGTGACCTCCCCTGAAACATTGCCAACTAATGGCGTAAGAGTTCCCGAAAAAGAGTAACCTGTATGTTTTTAAAAAAAAGTCGTAAGAATGCCTCCCCTTGAAAACATTCAAATGACGTAAGGATTTAAAGGAGTAACAGTGCGCTGAAAAAAGTTAGTAAAGAGTGCTTCCCTGAAAAACATTGCCAATGGCTTTAAGGGTTCAAAGGATCGTAACTGTTCACGCTTATAAAGAGCTGTTAGTGACTCCCCTGAAAACATTGCAAATGGTTAAAGGTCTAAAGGATGTAACTGTTCGCACTTAAAAAAAGTCTATTAGAGTGACCTCCCCTAAAAACATTGCCAAATGCGTAGGCGTTCAAAAGGGAGATAACTGTCACCCTAATTAAAAATATTCTGGTTAGATTGACCTCCCGTTAAAAAATTGCAAATGGAGTAAGTTCAAAGGAGTAACTGTTGCCTCTCAAAAGAAGAGTTATTAGAGTGACCTAGCCTATAAATATGCAAATGGCGTTTAAGTTCAAAGGAGGTTACTGTTGCGCCTTAAAAAATGACGTCGTTAGAGACCTCCCTTCAAAAACTTGTAAATGGAAGGTTGAAAGGAGGTTTACTTTATTAAAAAAGAGTCAATTAAGAGTACCTCCCTAAAACATGCAAATGCTTAAAGTTAAGGAAGAGTAAACTGTTGCCTTCAAAATGAAGTATGATTACAGTACCTCCCCTGATAATAGGAGGACGCTGCACATAAACAGAGCTGGTTGTAGAGTGACATTCCCTCATAACATTCAAATTGTGTAAGCGTACCTAAGCGACGTTACGTGCGTTCAAAAAAGTCGTCTAGATTACCTCTCCTATATAAAACATACAAAATGTTCCAACAAACTTTGCATGACTGATTTAGAAGTTAAAAAAAAAATCTTTTAAACTCCTCCTAGATAAGATTTATTTCTCCTAATGTGTTATTTTAAAATCTGACCAAAATCATGGTTTAACTTTGTCATGATATGAGAGAGTTTCGACCATGCGACACATACATGCATGAGACATGTTTGAAGGAGAGTGACCGTGCACCACATACACGCATTCACAGAATACCCCTTCTCTACGAGAAAGGACAAAGAGATGTCCGCCCTTTTAGTATAAGGGCAAACTTAAAAAAATGCCTTTGCCTTATGTTATTGAATAAAAGGAGGCCTAATTTTCACAGACATGTCTTGAATCTGGTTTATATACAACATCGATTAACGCAAACAAGCGGGGTTATCAGTTTACGTCTTTTAAGTCCGCTTACTGAAATTTTAGAAAGATCATATATAACTTCTAGGGAAAATTTTTGGGTTTAGAGTTTTTCTATTCTCATTTTATGTATTATAACAATAATTATTTAAATTTTGCAAACAGAAAACGTTCTCCAAAAACGTTTTATATGCTGTTAAATATGGAGATAATTTCACACGTTTTTCACATATTTACCTAGGGGCATTTTTGCCGAATACTTTATAAGGACGATATAACTTGAGCCAATATGTACATTAAAATTAATAGCAATGCGGAAAAAAGAGGTAAAGCAGACTGAAAAACACAAAAGTAGAACGTCATATTTTTAATGACTTGATACAGAGCGTCCATGTCAGTGTGTTTCATGCATTAGTGAATCGTATTCATAGTAGTACCATTACCATTTGAGTGGGGGGGTTTTTTTTATGTATCGTTTTTCTTATTTGACCAGTTTTGTTTCTAATATTACAAAGCGGTTGAGATAGAATATTTGTGTACACAGGTGATATGCAGTTTTTAAGTTTGTGGAAAACGTCAAACATTAGGAAAAAAGCGTTATCAGAAATGTAAATCTATAATGAAATGAAGTGTGTTAAATATTGATCCATATATTCAAATTATTAATATATCGTAATCATAGTGGTTTGAAACTTATTTGATTTTTAAAATGTTAAATAAAAATTAAAAAAAAACACTTGAAATGTAGCTAGTTTCTAAAGAGTGGAACAAAAATGAAATAAAAAAGAAACATAAAATATAAGCAGAATTTATAAAGAACCAAAGAACATGCATAATCAAATGACCATACCGAAAAAAACAGACAAAGTGAAAAGGGAGGAAAAAACAACAACAACAAAACATCATAGTTACATGCAGAGCGAAAGCGTTCAAATCATTAAAAGTTACTATGACCTTGATTTCCAAAGTGAGCTTTCTATACGATGGTACACATTCTTATTAGAATTAAACTATATATAGTTGTTGGTACTTTTAGTCTCGGATGATATGCAGACTTACCATTTAATGGACTTTACCAAGTACCGTTAAGGCCAAATTATCATCACAGGACAATATGAGACAATACACATTTAATTTCTATATTCGACTACTTGAAAAAGAAAAGGTAAATCTGAAATGGGCTGCAAGGAAAACAAAAGATTAAACTTAAGCAGCACGTAAACATGACACTGGTTATACTGCATACATGTTTTTGCAAGTCTTCCCGTACCAAAAGGAAAGGTTTGCCGCAAACTCGCCGCAACTTTGCCGCAAATTCGCTGCAAACCTTTTAGTTCGCCAAAACACTGTGTCAAGTGTTTGCCAGATATCGCCACTAGTGGCAAAACTTCTGTGGCAAACATTTGGCGACTTTTGCCGGCGGAATTCACCAGAATAATTAAGTTTGTTCGCCAAAAGTTTTGCCAGAAACTTTCAGTGGAAAACTAATTTTCCAGAGATTGCCAGAATCTTTCTATCAAAAAAATTATTCGCTGAAAGCTCACCAAAACTTTTCTATTAAAAACAAGTTTGCCAGATAATCGCCACAAACATATCATTCTGAAAGTCTAATCCAACTTTGCTTCATAAATAACTATTTTCCAAGGAATATATATTATTATGCCCACATATTAAAAAAAGTCCTTCATGTACCTACCTATAAACCACGGATGTAAATAAATTCAATTAAGAAGTCCCATGCAAACCTAGCCTACCTGACCTACCCAGCCTTATTTAAAACTGGGTCGGGAAGATGGAAACAAAACAAATTTTTATTTTGCCTAAGAGTTATCAAATTGAGAACATCATATGTATACATGGAGGGTATTGTAGTTCCACGAATAACAGTTAAAAAATTTATAAGGTAAGAAGACCCATAATGAAATCGGCACATCTTCGACAATTACTGCCATATTCGCCATTATCCGTAACGAACTTCCGTTTGTTTACGTATTAAAGGTCGGAATCTAATAATAGCGAATATCCCCGGTCACGTTGTAGTATTCCCCAAGAGAATAATGACGTAATTTCCGCAGATATCTAACATGGGTCTTACAGCGTGAATATAGTCTGATTTTATTGACCTGTCAATTTTAAATACATAAATATGACTCATTAAATATTCGACCCACTTCCGTTTTGGTCCGTTGTAGTTTACGAGAATAATGTGGAGTTATATAAGTCATCGATTGAAAGTCACGCCAGCTTAATGTGAAAGTTTTCGTAAATTCACAATAGCGGACAGTCGCTGTAAAGAGAATGCCTGATAATTGAGAGGGTCTGTGCGTTCGATCCTTACTTGTTGCCATTGTTTGAGTACTTTTCTTATTTTTGCAGTATATTTTAAAGAACAGATTTGTAAGTGTGTTTTACGGCATTGAAATGACATTTATTGATTTTAATCCGTTTTAATTTTAAAACATGAATTCTTAAAAAAACAATGTTTTAAAAAGAGATATACATAACAAAATTAAGTAAAACATAATGAAAACAAACGAACAACATAAATAATCATATATAGATTCAATAATGTTGAAAAGTATAATAAGAAACAAAACATGGACCAACGCGGCCTCGAACTTAAAACTACGTGGCACTAAGATTATAAACTCGTGATTTACCCTATTGCGCTATAACGCTGAGTACACTTAGTTTTAGAGATACAAATTAAATTAAATTCTATCGTACAGCGTACATCTCACGGAACTTACCGAACATCTACCGAAGATTAACATACTGTGTGCATCAACCGTGTAATCAGTATGTAATTGACAGGTAATAAAATCAAACAGCTTATACGCTCGGTCGATTAAAAAAAAGTGTAAAAAGATGCAGAAAACTCAAGTATTCCGACTTTATTGTAGAACATAACTATAGTGGCAGGTAACCAGTATTACGTGTCAACCAAACCAGCTCTACAAGACATCAACTCTTCCTAAATCGGTTTGATAATGAGGGTTGGAAAGAGGGAAGAAGAATCGTTGAGTTTGGCCTGTTGGCGTGTTTACGGTCAAACCTAAGATTTTGTAAAAAATGTAGACTTGGACCAGTTGGCTACCATTAACAGCACTGATTAACTTTTGACAACATGTTAGGTGAATTTAAACAGGGAGTGTCTGGTTATTTGTATGTGAAATGTCGAAACACAGAATGCGGTCATGTGAATTGTGTTCCCTATGGAAAAACACACAGACTCTAGTAGATTGAAGACCTGTGAAAGTTGGAATGCCATGTTTCGTTGTCAACACAAAATTAGGAACAGGTAAGTGATTAATGTATTGCATCATAGTTTACATTAAGTATCCCGAAACAACCAATTTTCAATCACAACCTAAATTCAAACACATTCTTAATTCTGTGGCACTGATGTCATGCCTGACTAAATTGCATAAAGTCACATGCACAGGGGGCCCACACAGTGTTTGGATGGTATATACTGCTTGATAGTGACCTAAAAATGAGATTTTAGTCATAACCTTATAATATGTATATAAATATAGACAAGGGGCATTACTCGCTAAATAGAGAATTTTCGATCACACTCAAATTCATGCGAGATTTTCCACTAATTAAATAAAAAAATTCAAAAACTATACTGCGTTGCATAGCTTATATAACCCACAATTGATAAACACTAAATCTATTCTGATTCCTTAGCCCATTTTAAGAAATTTATTCAAAACCGTTCACTTCTGTCACAAAATTGCTTAGTCGTACGAGATGTCGCAACACCAAATTCCACGGTAAAATATCAATTTTAAAAGGGGAGGTACAAATAAACGCATGCAAACAATAACACAACATAGTTTCTATTACCTACCTGCGCAAATAGTCGTGAAGCGCTCTATATTCGTCTGTTTCGAACGAAATCTTCAAATCAGAGCAGAAATCTGCTTCGACCTAGATATCTTGGGGAAACCCCGGTCACGTGACCAGCCGGTGTATCGAGACCTTTCATTGGTTCGGTAGGAACTTTGTTTATAACGACAACCAATGAAAGGTTTCCATACACCATGACCAGAATTTCCAACATGTATTCGCCGAAGCAGATTTCTGCACTGATTTGAAGATTTCGTTCGAAACAGACGAATATAGAGCGCTTCACGACTATTTGCGCAGGTAGGTAATAGAAACTATGTTGTGTTATTGTTTGCATGCGTTTATTTGTACCTCCCCCTTTTAAAATTGATATTTTACCCGTGGAATTTGGTGTTGCGACATCTCGTACGACTAAGCAATTTTGTGACAGAAGTGAACGGTTTTGAATAAATTTCTTAAAATGGGCTAAGGGAATCAGAATAGATTTAGTGTTTATCAATTGTGGGTTATATAAGCTATGCAACGCAGTATAGTTTTTGGAATTTTTTTATTTAATTAGTGGAAAATCTCGCATGAATTTGAGTGTGATCGAAAATTCTCTATTTAGCGAGTAATGCCCCTTGTCTATATTTATATACATATTATAAGGTTATGACTAAAATCTCATTTTTAGGTCACTATCAAGCAGTATATACCATCCAAACACTGTGTGGGCCCCCTGTGGTCACATGTTGTATTAACTTCAAAACTTGCAGAACTGCCACACTTGATTAATTGTCAGATGTTTTCAGAAAAACATTAAGAAACTGTTTGTTTTAAGTGACACAATATAAATTGTCCAACTTTCACTATATCAAAATAGTCCTTTGTTTAAAATAGTGGTAAATTTTTTCTAAAAAAGTTAATTTTTTTTAAAGAGTATTGGCTAAAGAGTTTTACCATTTACCTCAGTCCTAGGTGTATTTAAAACATTTATTTATATGATGTACCACTAAATATTCATCAGACTTTACATGGGGGTCCTTATTAATAAAATCTTATGTTGTTATCAAATTTTTTCATGTGATGATTGTAGAATAATTTTTTTGTTAGCGTTATCAGCTGGCCGATCTAGACAAGTTTCCATAGTTGCTAATATTATAATGTGGGGAAGGTAAAATGGCTGTAAATATTGGATTCATTTATCATTTTGCACCACAAATAGCGTAATAAGAAGTAACACCTTTAACTGCCTTTTTATTCACATTAACAGTAGTCATACCAATGCATTGTGCTGTACATATGTTATAACATTTGGTGTAAGTTTTTTAAAATCTTGAAAAAATGTTGAAAATCGTTGAATAGACTATTGTGAAATTTTCTACAATTTTTAGTTGCCCTGATTTATCTTTAACAAATTTTCCATGATGATTACCCTGCTGTTTGAATTTAGGTTAAAATATTCCTGGGAGTAACCCGAGTGGGTCATATTGTTTTTATTGAATTTCTAAGAAAGATCAAGACTTGTTGAAAATGTACCAACCTGAAAATGAATAAGTGTTAATAGATGCATTAATAGCTAAAATAAATTTAAAGTATAATTTCCCCTTCCTTTCATTATTGGCTAAAAGCAGTTTAACTGATTGAATATTGGTTGTCCCGGGATACTATATACTGATAATGAATTCATAGATGTAATGTCTCGTACCAAAATGAATATATCGATACATTATGATTTATCAGTGTTTATTTACTTGTCTTCCAATGATGTCAAACATGTAAAATTATGCGGACCAAATTTATGTTTCAGATTTTTAAATAATTAATTAATTATACAGAATACATGTATCTTGTTTGTGTTTAGCTGTAAAACACTACTCCTTATTGTGAAAGAAGTGGCTAGCCATACGGCTAGCCAAAAGTTCTAGCCGTACGTGACTCACATACTCCATATAATTTTGAAAAGTGCCGTACGGCTAGCCAATACAGTGTGTCCTGGCTAGTCGTACGTGACTCACGTACGGCTAGAACTTTTGGCTAGCCGTACGGCTAGCCACTTCCTATTGTGAAATGTTTTATAAACTTCCCTCTGAACTGTTTTAATTTCCCCAAAGTCACTGAGAAATTTGAAAAACAAATGATAAAACGTTGCTAAATTAAATCTTGCAACAATGCAATTTTTAGTAAGACATTACAGAATCCTACATGTACATTATATAAAAGACACAGTTTACACTATGCTGCCAATACACACAGTCACAGTAGTACTAATATTCAACGTACATGAGGCAGCTAAAAATAGCTCTATATTAATTTATGCAATGTGTTATTATCACAGTTATGTAAATTACAATCCATGTGAAGTTTTTTTTTGACAAAATATTTGTATACTTTAATGAAATAATTTGTTTCTTTCATTTTCTTACAGCAATGATTGATAGTGTAGGTGGGCCGGTGAGGGTCAACAATTTGTTGTCAACACTAAATATACCAACAATTGGAAATAAAAACATGAAAAGAAATGGAGAGACGTGTTGGAAATATCATTGAGACAGCACTGGCTTCTATGCCGACAGAATCTGCTGCATAAGATCAAGGAAATGGAGTAAGACACATTTACATTTACAATGATATTTTCGACATAACATGTACTTGAATTGGAAGAATTTCAAAAATTATTTTGTAATTATATGTCTATGCAGCTTATCATGGTATAATCCTATATTGCTGGCACACTCGTGGTTTAGGGAACCAAAGAATATTACTCTATATTCATGTACATATTTCTTTTTTCAAAATAACATGAATGTGTAATTGTTTATTTAAAAAAGTATTTATTTCTACATGACAAACTGGGTCCGTCTGGGCTCCTTGCCATTGGTACTTGTTGCTTGGTCATATGGGGGTTGCGTTCATTGAACGCCGCCTTTCCTTGTTGATCTTGTTTATCATATTTTACCTTCATTGGTTTAAGACTAAAATTCATATTAAATACATGCATTCTTTTTAAGGGATGTGCATCATGAAGAATCAATGGTATCAGAACACAACATCATGGAAGATCTTATTGACAAGATCTCGGAGGATGTCCTTTGCCAGATGTTTGCCAGCACTAAAGTGAGTACTGGTAGTTTGTTTTCTGTATTTTGTTTATTTACGAAAGTAAAGGACTATGCAAAACTGACTGGTGTTGTTGAACTGTTTGTGTTATGTCAGTTGCTTCAATATATGAATATCTCTCCATATACTGTTTGTACATATGTATTTTTTTTATTCAAGGTCTATTCATCAGTCAGATGCTACAGTTACAAATGACAGTGAATGGTCAGATTTATACAATTGTGATTAACAATCATCAACAATACATCAAACAAAAATGCCTATTAAACTGTAAGTTGAAATCTATGAGGTTTTTTTTATATATATTTATAATCATGGTGTAGCAATTAAATGATAATACTGTGATAATTTTGTAATGCTATTTGGGGTCGTCTTCAATAGAAACAATTTGATGTATCTTCATGTGATGAATAATCGATATGCAGTCCGAATTATTTCATAAAAGTGATTACTAAAATTGGTCTGGAAAAAGTCGTGCAATTAGCATTAATAATTAACAAAACTTATTCTTGTAACTGTATGAACATTGTGTTACATTAATTATAAATATGTTATTGTCAATTCATTGGTGTTCAATCTTCAATATTTGTCAATATTACGTTTAAAGATGAATTTTAAAATACAGAAAATATTTTTGAAATATATTTTTACAATTACAGTTCTCACAGACAGTCAAAGGTTGAAAAAAAATCAGAAGTGGTCCACATCTTAAAAAACCTCACAGCAGATTAAGACTTTCCCCGAAATTTCCCTGTAAAACCCGCAGTGGTATGTCCAGTGCAGTAGATACTGCCTGGCACAAAAGAGGATTTGACAGTTTAACATGTAAGTAAAATAAGATTATTTTTATCCCCCACAATGTGGGAGCATATAGCGTGGCACTTGTCAGTCTGTCCCAAAATCTTGTGAACGCAACTCCTCTTAAACCGGATGGCAGATTTTGCTTAAACTTCCAGGGATTAACAAACTTAATGTGTAGATGGTAGTAAAGGAAGGAATTTTTTCTGCAACTAAATTAAACAGAATAATGGCCCTTTGTTGATTTTTAGTTTTCAACTTGTGGCACATGTAGTCCAAAAACTATTTGACCTAGAGTCATAAGATTGACAGAACAGTGGCGTGTGGGGGCATCCGTGTTTTATTGACACATTTCAAGTTTTTCTCAGTCATCATGTCAGTAATGATTTAGAATTTGTCAGAAAAGTATCTGTGTATATTTTAACCACTGTTATTGATGTATAATTGAAAAAGTGAGTTTTGCATACAAGTAAGACTGGTTAGTCAACATTGTTCTTTCAAACAGTGGCATTTAGAAGAAAAATCCTAATGGTTATTTGAATTACCCTGGTTTTAACTTTGAGTTCTGACCTAGCTGTCATGTTCACAGCATGGTTCATTTTTGTGTCGCCTCTATGGAGTAGTGGCAACATATAGGGATCATTTCTCCGTCGTCTTGTCTATCTGTCCGTCCGTCACAAAACTTGTCCGGACTACTCCTCATAAACTACTGGTGCAATTTCATCCAAACTTTACAGGAATTATCAGTACCAAGTCTAGTTGTGCATTTTGTCAGCATTTTCCGGTTCAATGATTTTTGTCAGAGTTATGGCCCTTTAATAATTTTTATTTTTAAAGTTTGTCTTGACTACTTCTCTTATACCACTAATGCAATTTCAATGAAACTTTACAGGGTTGATCTGTAGCTTAAGTCCTTGTGCATATTTCATGGGTTTTCCGGTTGAATGATTTTTGGCCGAGTTATGGCCCTTTGATAAAAAGGTGTTTTTTTCTGTGTGTTGCCAGATACACAAAAGCTTGTCTGGACTACTCCTCATAAACTACTGGTGCAATTTCATCCAAACTTTACAGGAATGATCAGTACCAAGTGTAGTTGTGCATATTGTCAGCATTTTCCGGTTCAATGATTTTTGTCAGAGGTATGGCCCTTTTTTTAAGTTTGTCCGGACTACATCTCTTATACCACAAATGCAATTTCAATGAAAACTTTACAGGATTGATCTGTTGCTCAAGTCCTTGCACATATTGCACAGGTTTTCCGGTTGAATGATATTTTTGGCAAGTTTGATGAAAAGGTGGGTTTTTTTCTGTGTGTTGCCAGATACATAAAAGCTTGTCCGGACTACTCCTCAAAAACTACTGGTGCAATTTCATCCAAACTTTAAAGGAATGATCAGTACCAAGTCTAGTTGTGCACTGTCTGTCTGTCTGTCACAAAACTTGTCCCAACATGAAATTGGCCATCATGAGGCGACACATGTGATCACTGATCGCTCTTGTTTGTTATTTTGGTGTTTTTTTAACATGATACCTTGATTTCTTAACTACATGTAAGTTAGATAAACTTATAATATATGAGCCACTTGTCATTTGTAAATAAATCTAGGTTTTGCAATGCAAATACATGTTCATCCAACAGATCAAAATCAAGCCAGCAATAAATAATAATTGCCTTTGGTGTTTATTTTCTTCATTTGTAGGTGGGCTTTACTAATAGATTACTGCCACTTTACTTCAAAGTGGGGTTTTTGGGTATCATTCACCTTCAGTGATAGTTCTAGTTTTATCCAGTATAAACATGGTAACATGGAAATGAAAAATAAACCTTGTTTTTTTCAGTGTACTGCACCAATAAACTAAATATGGAGAGAAGCTTAGTCACCAAAGCAGTCAACACCAAAATACACACAATGGCCAGGGCACTGAAACTTGGAAGGGTGAAAGAGTAAAGTAGTGCGTTTTTAGCTAACAAAGTGACATTGCGAGCTTTTGTCTATCTTTCGTCCGTAAACTTGATCTTTAAACAACATCTCATAAATTGCCAAGCCAATTTCATGCAAACTTACGATATTGTCTAGTCAGTTTTTGTTTTGCTTGCAATCGTTATATGACATGACTAAAGACATTTAGTTTTATTCTTAAGTTATTATGTTTATGTTTGTATAAGACCCAAATATATTGTTAAGATTCATTTTTACAAATTTGAAAGCCATTATTGTTCTAGTCAGTTTTTGTTTTGCTTGCAATCATTATATTACATGGCTAAAGACATTTAGTTTTAATCTTTAATAGTTATGTCTATATTTGTATAAGACCCAAAAATATTGTTGAGATTCATTTTTACAATTTTGAAAGCCATTATTGCTTTAGTTTGTTTTTGTTTTGCTTGCAATTGTTATATGACATGACTAAAGACATTTAGTTTAATTCTTTAGTTATTATGTCTATGAGGGGCGTCCGTGGCTGAGTGGTTAAGGTCATTGACTTCAAACCACTTGCCCCTCACCGCTGTGGGTTGGAATCCCGACAGGGACTTTGGAATCTGTCTTGTGAGGAAGCTATCCAGCTAGCTTAACTGAACGTCAGTGGTTCTACTCAGATACCTTTTCGTGCCTGAAATAATGCAAGGAAGGGCATCTGAACGTCACGATATGACCTTTACTGTGTTGATGTGACGTAAAAACCCAAAACAAGCAAACAAAAAATTATGTCTATGAAATTCGTTGTTTGTATAAGACCCAAATATATTGGTGTGATTAATTTTAACAATTTTGAAAGCCATAATTGTTCGTGTCAGATATTGTTTTGCTCACAATCATAATGTTATATGACATATGAGTTTAAATCTGAAGGTATTATGTCCATGAAATATGTTGTTTGTTTAAGACCAAAATATATTTTTGAGATTCATTTTTACAATTTTGAAAGCCATTATTGGTCTAGTCTGTTTTTGCATAACACATAACGCTATTGTTAGTATTTATTGTTATTAATAGTGATTTGTCTAAGTGAATGTCGAAGTATGTATGTTATACCATGCCAGTTCATGTTTGAATGAAACTTTTTGTCCAGATAGAAGATTTCAAACTGTAACTTTTCTGATTTTTATCTTTTACAACAATATTATATTTCCCATTTATGGTGCTATATAGCTATTGTCAAACATTGTTTATATGCTCCCCGAAAAATTTCGGCGGACCATATAGTCATTGGGTTGTCTGTCCGTCTGTCTGTACGTACATACGAACCTGAATTCGTGTCCAGCCCATAACTTTGTTATTTCAAGTTGGATTTTAAAACTATTTCACAGAAATGCTCACCATATTGAGACGACCTGTCGCCCGCAACATTTGGGTCGCTACCTTGAAGGTCAAGGTCACAGCATGACCTTAAACAAAAATTGTGCCGGCCCATAACTTGGTTATTTGATGTCGGATTTTACAACTATTTCACAGAAATGATCACCATATTGAGACGATGTGTCGCACACACCATTTGGGTCAATACCTTGAAGGTCAAGGTCGCAACATGACATTGAAGCAAAATCGTGTCCGGCCCATAAATTCGTTATTTGAAGTCGGATTTTACAACTATTTCACCGAAATGATCACCATATTGAGACGATATGTCACATGCAACATTTGGGTCATTACCTTGAAGGTCTAGGTCACAGCATGACCTTGAAGCAAAAATGTGTACGGCCCATAACGTCGTTATTTAAAGTGGGATTTTACAACTATTTTGGAATTATCACACTTTGAACTTTGTCTGGGACATAACCCTGAAACTTCAAAAGATATACTTTTCTGTATCTAGGATCACCCCGGTTCAACCGGCTCTTGTTTTAATTGATTATTAAGTAATATGAACAATTCATGATAGCATCATAACTAAAGAGTGGAAATTTATGAAAGTCAAATATGTATAGAATCAGTTGCTAATAAAATGTGTGTAAAATTTATCTCTTTTTGGAATTAATTTCTTTATTTACAAGTTTATCAAATTCATTTTATTCTACTGATATGTTTGTAATATTTCTTTTATTTTCTATTGAAAAAATGTGTTAAACCAATATGTATTTGTTTTCTTATAATTCAGCTAGTTTTTATTATTCCAATGTTTGAAAAAATTGTTTGCCAGAACTTTACCAAAATGTTTGCCAAAATATCGCCATAACATATTTGCTGAAACTGGCAAATATGCAAATGAAGTTTGCCGCAGTGTTACCAAAGCTTCTGGCGAACATCCGCAAACTTACTATGCAAATGAAGTTTGCTGCAAATTTGCCGCAAACTTTTGGCGAACATCTGCAAACTTTTACCATGCAAATGAGGTTTGCGGTAAATTTGCCGCAAACAGAAGCTACCTCCCCCTATAGTTTAGCGGCAAGTTTGCCGCTAACCTCATGAGTTGCGGCAAATTTGCCGCAAACCTCATTTGCATGGTAAATAATTGCTGAAAGCAGTTTGCCGCAAACTCACCGCAATGTTTGCGGCAAACTTGCCGCAATGTTCACCAGAGAGCCCTTTTTTTGGTAAGGGAATTGTCATAGCTGCTGAATAATTATGATCGTTACAAAAGTATGAAGTAGGCCGAAAAGTTGCGATCATGCAGTCTTGCAGACATTCATCCGTGTAACGTCATTTAACGATCTTCTCGATGAAATTCCTTATCAAAAGAGAACCTTATTTTCAGCTACATCTACCCTTCTTACCGTAATATAACGCAAGACATATACAATGCATACATAGAGACTTTATTTTTATTTTATTTTCCTTACTCTTTAAATTCGTTTTTTTTTCTTCAGAAAATAGCTGTAGATATCCTGGTGATAAGATTTTATACAGTGATACAAGAATATTAAGATCTAGCTCAACGACAGAGATCTAGGCCTTTATACCTAAACTGACATTTACGCCGACTGCCGGTCAAGCTGGTAGGGGTCTTACAGATCAGCAAATCAGCGATAGATAAGTTTCACATTGAAGTCACATTTAAAATATGCAATTATCTTATTAATTATTAATTAATTAATTAATTAATTAAAGTGACATTATGCCCATCCAAGGGTATATAGTGAGTGAACGGGTGAAGATCAAAATAAGTTTTCATTTTGCCATAATTCCATTTAATTTAATAATTAATTCGCATAAACAATAAATAAGCACAGACGAAAATGCTGCTAATATCCATAAGAATTTACCTATAACGCTTAGTTTATAAAAAGAGTGGGCAGTCTTTTTAAATTTTAGGCAGATATATAATTTTATCCTAAGCATTTTCAAATATCAACTCTTGGTCAAACACCATTTTGACAGTCAATCTTTTGAAATATTAAGTCAATTCAGCTCAACTTGACTATGAAAATATGAGCATAATGTCACTTTAATAGATACCCAAAACTGATAGACACTGATATTGTAAGATGTCTTCCAGTAGAAATCTTAAACATTTGGCAATGTTGCTTCATTACCTAGTATGTAAATAGAAAGCATTGTTGAATAAAGTATGTTTAAACCAAAATGAGAAAAGAGATTATGACAGAGCTTTATTGGCGACGCCGGTGAGCGGCGTCGTCTATTATGGAATGCTTTTTATTTTGGCCTATGGAAGGAGCTGTTATTATTAGCAGTTAATTTCATGTTGTGTTAATTAGTTTTATTTTGATTCGTAAAAATCAAGTAAACAAATGTGTTGTTATATTTGTATTTAATAACTTTATGTAAAAAGCATGTGCATTGTGATATTATTTTCACGAAATTGCAGGTTAAGTTTAACAGCTCGTCCCTTTGTTTTATTGACAATACTAAAACCCGGATTTCGAATATCGTTGTGGTCTAGATTGAGGCCGTATCACTATCAGTTCATTCATTCATTTATACATTTTCAAAATTTTCCTACAAGAAGAAAGTTCACCTGCAATTGAGTATAAGGATAGGTAATGGAACTGTTGTAAACGATTATCCTATTGATTTAATCCTTATTACATTTATCTGTTGCGCAGAATGGTTGTTTTTACAAAGTGTACCAGTATCCGGATGTTGAAAGCTATCCGATTTTCTGCAATTACTGCTGTCACATGGCCATCTATTTTTTTATGAATACTTTACCATTAATTTGCATGGCTTAATAAAACTGAGCATGCAGCATTTCATAATTTTGCTGTTTAGGGTGTTCTTTTGGGTTTCAGGTTTTCTCTATTTTAAGGGGAAGTAACTCATGTTTACTAAATTATTTGTTCTTTTCTGTCTATCTTAGGTATTACTTATAATACTATTTTTGTTGTATATAATTCACCAGTTGTAAGGTCATCAAAAGCATGTTAATGTTAATGTTAGGATTTCATATTTATTTAATATAAACTGGGAATTATTAATGTTATGTGCATACATGTATATATTAGACAGTAGTATATTAATATGTTGAGACTTATAATTTTTCTGCATTTAAAGAGATACAGTTATGTCATTATTATTAAAGGGATGAGACTTTCATTTAAAGTTATAAATGATAAAACATGTATTGATTTGTCCTTAAACTTGGATCAAGCAATATAATTAATAAAGTCTCAAAAAATCATATTCTGAATAGTTATTCTATTTTTTTTTCTAACATGTGCATAGTTTGAAAAGGACAGCTTCTGTCTTATCTATTTGTAATGAAGGGACACCGGTCTCAACCTCCAGGTCTCCTGAGTCAACCCGACAACAGACTGTACATAGAGTAGATTGTTACTTGCCCTTGAATAAATTTGTGCACTAAATTTATAGTGGGTGATTTGTGCCACATGAAAACCAACATAGTACAAAAAGTGACCGGGCACCAGATGAAAACATGAAAATACAATCTACCACATAGTGGTTTGTTTGTTGCATTTTCATGTTTTTGCCCGGTGCCCTTGATGCAAAATACAAATCAGCCTTCATAAAATTTCTTATGTCGGTCACAGGTTTGAGTTCTGGTCAAGCTCAAAGTTTTTCTCAGCCTGTGACTGCATATAAGCATGAGTTCAATTTCCTATGCTCTGTAACATAAGAAATTCACGGACACAAATCGATATAGTGGGGAAATATGTTGTGGTTTAGAACTGTTTCATTATTAAAGAGAAAATGTGTAGCCGCCGGATAGCTCAGTTGGTCTTCTGAAAGTCATGGGTTCGAGTCATGGTCAGGCAGTTTCAGTCAGGGTTTAGAAGTGGTTTTTCAACTGACACATGTTTGATTCATTTAACAGATTGCATTATTTGAAATGGACAAAGGCAGTATTGCATGATACTTTTAGATCTACAAAGGGCATTTGATACAGTTGAACACACTATACTGCACATGAAGAAGTTGTTTTCCTTCTTCTTCATGAAACTTCAAGCATCTGCCATATATAATGACATTCTTACATGGTTTAAGTCTTATCTCTGATAGACCGCAGCTGGTGGATGTGGCTGGTACTCATTCTACTACTGCTCTGAGTACCTATGGTGTCCCCCTGATGTTCATTTTAGGTCCTCTTTTATGTCTAATATATGTCAATGACATGTCTTCAACCCTAAGCAATAAGCTTTTATTATAATGCACAGGCACGAGTATCAGACCTGGGAAGAAAAAATATGGCCAGATTGATAAAAAACCTGTGTTCATCTTAAAAGTGTCAACAACCAAAATAAAATGTAAATAATGACCCCCTTTAAAAAGTTGATAGTATATTTTTAAAGGGGATCATTATTTACATTTTTTTTTTTGGTTTTTATAAACACAGTTTTTTTTATCAATCTGGTCATCTGGTCATATTTTTTCTTCCCAGGTCCGATACTCGTGCCTGTGATTATATGCTGATGACTCAGGAATCCTTGTGTCTCGTAAAATAAATCTGAAGAAATTCTTTCTTATAGCATGAGTCTTATAAGATTGCTTAATTGACTATAAATTGTCTTTGCATCTTGGCAAAACAGAGTCTATTCTTTTTTGGTTAAAGTTTCAACTTAAACTGGCCCTAGCCTCCAATCACATGTAATGGTACTGCTATAAAGTACACATCTTTTGTTAAGTATTTAGGTGGATCGAATTCTTTTGGCGTCGCCCTTTGATGCTTTGCATCAATGCTTTTCTTGTTTATATTCTGTATTGTAATTCTCTACAATCATACACAGTGACCCATCAGCCAAGGGAGGTAATCACTTCGAGGAGTTTAAAGTATCTGATATTTTATCACGACAAAATATGGTAATTGATTTAAATCTACTATAACCTCTTGTCTGCAGGAATATATAGGTGGAGCCTCTTCAAGTAAAATGTTATAATGAAGAAGAAAAAAAGATAAAGACTTTACTCGATATATTAGATTCATTATAAGATTTAGTCATTTGTAAAACGGAAATATTTGGTTTGCTACTACTATTTGTGAGTATTTATTTTGTGTTTGAAGGTTAGTAAGATACTTTGATAATTAATCTAAACACTATTTAAATCGTTTCGAACTTTTGGTGTTATACATATGAAATTTGATAAGGCTTTTCATTGTGTAAGCGCCATTGCCCTATTGATGTAATGAGCTAGTTTTGCAAAGTTCCAATTTTATTTTAACATGATTTATTATTTATGTTTTAATGTTTTAAAGGACGGAACTTATACTATAGGACGTTATCTGAATACATGTTGTGTGTTGAATATGACAGGCAATTTTGGTAAGACACCATTTTCACGGCATTTTTATGGTAATTTTGTTACCAGACACGGAACTTTTTTGTACATCCCACTTTTTTATTAGTGATTTTTTTTTAAATTTGATAATCATTGTTTTATAAAATATTGTACGTCCCATCCATAACAAATTAAAATGGTCAAAATGTGTAAAAATAAGCCTTATTTAACACGGTAGAGACAAAACATTCAGTCAACTGCGAGAAACAAAACAGTGTAACTTTTTTCTTACATTACGTTGCCTATTAGAATGATATTTTTATGCAATTCAACTTTAGTTTATGTTGGTTAAGAGTTTGGCAGTAGCCAAAAACAGCGAGGAAAAAATCTCGATTAAAATAAGCCTGGAATAAAATTTTAAAATCTGAATAAAAAAGAGGAAAAAACAACAAAAAGTTATAAATAATTATAAATAGCTTGTTCACATAAATATAAGAAGAAAAACATTTAAGTAATTGAAGTTTATTTCAATCAAAATTTTAATTGAAAGTTTATAAATGACAACGTTTTGTTGATACGAAATACCCGAATCAACAAATTTGCAACACCTGTAGAAATAGCGAAAGAAGCCTTAAATCCGAAAAAAAGAATCGAAAGCAAGCTTTCTTATCTAAAACACTTTGACAAACGATTATTATAAACAAACAATTCAATCGTTGTTGTGTGCTTTTCGCTATTTTCATGCACATGAGTAAAAGTGGACGTTCTTGCCATGGTGGTTTGGTTTATGTTTGATAAAATTTATAACTGGACCGAGTAAAATAATTCTGTAGGATGCATAGCAATATAGAACTTATAAGGATAAGGCATGGTTAAACAGAACTTAAGTATCTGAAATTCAACTTGATAGTAAAAGAACTTATGAAAGTAGATAGTTCGTTTCCAGACTCCTTAAATCAATTAAAAATTAGACGCGTATACCATGTCAGAAAAAAATCCTTCACGTCATTTTACTAATTTGACAATGGCCAATCAGATTCCGGAATTTCAGATTGTTATTTTAAAATGTCCAATGACATTTTTACCTTAATTCAGTTCTTCCCTGTAAATTTAACAGGAAGTCAAACTGAAAACAGAACGGCCTTCGGCCGGAAAAACATCAATATCTAGCATCAACCGTTTGATACACCATTTGTCTGATTCCTATATAGAATAAATCTTGCAATAGTTTGGATGTTGTTCTTTTAATCAATATAAGGCAAAAAAACTATAAAGCAAGGAAAATTTATGGTGGCTGATTTGTATGGTGGCTGATTTGTTACACTGCGCGTTGCATTGTCGATAGCGACAACGCAACCTATATCGTTATCGCCTTTTCGTCTTGTCGCTAGCGACAGCACGACAAAGGTCCAAACGGCGTGTTGTCGCACTCTCGTATTGTCGTCCTGTCTCTAGCGAAGCAAGCCAAACGGTGCGTTGTCATGCGGCGCGTTGTCGCGATATCTCCCTGTCGCTTGGCTTATAAGCCAATCCTTCGATTTGAACCGAGAGACAATGTGACATCGCGACAAAACGCCGCACGACAACGCGCCGTTTGGCGTGCATGTTAGCGACAGGAGGACAAAACGAAAGTCCGACAACGCGCCGTTTTTCGCTTTGTCGTGTTGTCGCTAGCGCCAACACGACGCACAAAAGCGTTCCAAATCAGCCACCATATGGTACACGTATTAATTATCCCTGATGTACAGATTTAATCAAACGGAGTTTGCTATTTTGATTAAGTGGTGTGTGACGAAAAGCGCTAGCGTTACAGCACGTTATAATTATTGCACAAATAATTATTGTTTTCAGTTCTCTATAGTCAAGTTTTGTTGGGGATGCGTTCATTGAATGCCACCCTTCCATGCTGGTCTTTATTGTTATGTTTGATGGCATGAACGTTTAGGAAAATTTACTCTGCATTTTCTGTATGCATGCTAAAAAGAGAAAATAAAAAAGAGAAAATAAGAACCTCTAAAGAAAGCCCAACACGGCATAATTGAAAATGTTGCAGGCTCGGTTTGAATGTGCTGTATGTATGTTCGTTCGATTTCAAAACCAGCAACTTATTATGCATGATGTTGTATAGTTTGGGACGGTTGTGTTTGTGTATATTGCATATCAATGAACACGACTTTACTCGTAAAAAAAACACATAAGAATAAGGTGCTTACCATGTACGACCGAATTGTGAGTTTTAGCACATTAGACATTGTCTGATTGGGAAAATAACGTTTATGTGATTGCACAATCTTGAAGAAGCAGTATTGAAATTAAATCAAACATTCTTAACAATGAGTATCAGCTGTCTTGTCGTATATATCATTCCCTTTGAGTCCTAGAATTTTTGTTCTAGTCGTGGTTTTGAGTGGTTAACTTCGTTGACTTCAAACTACTTGTCCATCACTGCTCTGAGATCGAATACCGCCTGAATATGTGGATTTTCTAATGTGAGGAAGATATCAAGCTAACTTTAAGAACGTTGGTGGTCCATTCTTGCCTGAAATAATGTATCGATGGGCTCCTGAAGTATTCCTTTACCTGCAAAGCTGAAAAGTCGCAAAATTACCTGTATTGTGTTGATGCAATGTAAAACCGAACGAAAGAAAAACAGTTTTCTCGTCGAAAAACACAGGAAGGGGGTAAAGAAACTGTATAAATAGATTAACATAAGAAATTTTCTTTTTCTTTTAATTCGTACGCTAAAAATCTGAAAAACGGGGATCCCTTGGAAGAAATGAAAACAACAGTACTACATTATTACATGAAAATTGCAGTCCCGATTTAATTGAATCTGGTTTTGAGGGATTATGGAAAAGTGCAACATCCTTCACGTCCCCGAGCACCGGTTCCCAAACAGTATTCAACTTCAAAATTGGATGTGCTTGAATCAATGATCTATGTCTGTCTTGCCCACAGATTTATTTTAAAATATCTGCATGAATGTCTGTTTATAGTTAAAAGAAATACTTACTATGTACTTTTTCAACAGTTACTCATGTGAACTAATAGAGTATAAATAACTTATGAATAACTTTTAATGTTAACCATTTTTGACGAGAGTGTTTTTAGTAGCAGATAAACAATTTTCACAAAATTCAGTCAGTAATCTTAAGAGTAAAATGTGTAAATATCTGGAGAAAGGTAACGTGTACGTATTTATTCTCACTAACCAGATAGAAAGATCCGTAAATGTTACTAAAAATAGCGGTGTTTGAAAATCTTATCTCACATGGGCTTATCTCACACTCAACGTACAGCATTTCTAAAAACGTATTACTTCACATACGCGATTCACTCCTATTTTAACAAAAATAAAACGTTAAAAGGTCAAAATGTATTAAAAATATGTGAGCTAATCTATTAAATTGTCCACAAATCAAAATATATTGATATTAATTTTCACTCTACAATGAGTCCTACTCTACCCATGTCCGCCCTTTTCAATATCGATCAGTTACTAAAAATAGCACACTTTAAAATATCGAAAAATTCTTCGTACAATCGGATATTATGACACTTTGCCTGAAAAACATCCATGTTTTCCGATATGATAACGATACTTCTTGATGACGAATCTCATTTTGATATATTTTGATTGAATATTCGGCCAAAATAACCGAAAAAGTAGAAAAAATCTTTGCAAACGGTAAACGTTTTTTGGCAACCATTTAATTATGACTTTAATATTCAGATGTGTTTTCAGATCACGATAACCTTGCTTTTTGATGAGGGATCTAATATGAATTTATTTTTTATTGAATTTTTCACACATAAACTTGGTCAGTAGAATTTTTTGCGGGCGTGTATAATGCTTTTTAATCATAGAGAGTCAGGCGCCTAAGCCCCGCCCCGCTTTTCAAAACTAGGAACGTTGTAATGCACGTAGCAAGTAGTTTCACTGATATTTATATTTTGTTTCTTGTGTGTCCAGGGGAGTGAGAAAAATAATCAATCATTGAGTTAGATAGAGGATGGGGAAATCCCAACCCTCGGGCAATCGGTGGGGATTACCCTATCCTCTATCTACCCAATGATAGATTATATTAAGCCAAAGCGAGGCAACTTCTTACCGCGATTCGTTGCAATACTACATTGTCTTACGTAAAAATTGAGAACAACGATCAAAAAGGCAAAGGCAACGTTCACAGGCCGCATTCTCCGACACAAACCAGCCACAACAGCAGGGTACCCAGACGGCACTAAGGTCATTGTTTTTTTATTTTATTATTACTTACTTAACTTAATTTATAATATATCAATTTTTTTATTTTAAAAAAATGTTGTTTTAATAGCGATATGAATGTAATTCAAATAGGTCAGTAATTTTTAATAATACATTGATGGGGACTTTAAATTTCAGCATTAAGTTAATATTGATAACAAAAGTTGCAATTCATACAGCTGTATTGGTTCTGTTACTTGAATGTGAAGTCAATGAAAGAATAGGATGTTCCTCCATTGAAATGTTTAAAAAAAATAAATCAATAAATGATTTGAGTTGAGTTGAGTTGTCAGATTTATCATCAAAGCACATATCTTATCAAGAGTGCAATCAACTTAACAAAAATGCATAACATAACATCTAATAAGGAATTACACATTTATAAGCTATAACTAACAACCAATGAAAACTGAACCAAAATGATCTCGTAAATGAACTCACACTTTTTTGATTATGAGAGAATGTTTAGCCTAAATTCCACCAGTGATTTCACCAGTATATTACAGATATTCTTCTAGAAATGTATTACATTGTCAAATGAAAGTTTAATAAACTATGAAATTCTAAATAAAATAAGGGAGTGTTTACAAAATGGTCCAGATCTCAGCCTCTCACCCGACGAATAGTGGACTCAAGCGCGTCCATGTTGCTTGTTGAACACATACTCTTTGTGAATAATTTATTATTAAGTCGATTTACCCTAAAATGAGTCCTATATTTGACAATTTATCAATCACCTGTGCAAGAGGCACGTCGGACCATTTCATAACATAATCAAAGCAGTGTGCAATGGTGGGACGTACACAAGTCATTGCGATGAATTCGAAATTACAAATTATTAGGCTTAATTATAAAATAATCCTTTTTATGTTACTTACCATTGTTTTCCGTAAAGTTTACCTCGGCAGATTTTTTCAACAAAATGGCGGGCGCACATGTGTGTACATTCGGAATACTTCTATTTGATCCATACATAGACTTAGACTGTCAATAAGCAGTTAGCAGTAGGCAGTGAGCAGCAGGCTGTCCAGTTAGCAGTAGGCAGTGAGCAGTAGGCTGTCGTTTATGGAATTCCGTAGTAGATAGCATAAATGAAAAGATTTTTGCATATTGTAAAGATATAAAATATACGTACGGTGCAATAAAAACCCTGTGCCAACCGAGAAAACCTGGGCCACTGTGAGCCGTCTTTGGAACGTTTCCCTTGTGGAATTGGGTAAATCTGTCGTACTCTCCGTTCTAAACAAAATATTAAGAACAATATTATATTTGTAAATTGTACCTTTGGTTAGTTTTTTTGCTTTTAGATAATGCTATGAACAACTGCGGTTGAGTATCAAGAAATATGACCATTCACGGTATTTTTTGTTTATTTTATGTAGATCTATGTACACTTTTACATACATAAAATTTTACAATGATATATAAATATATTAATGCAACTATACACAAGGTTT
>NW_026865039.1:0-8640 GCF_026571515.1 Ruditapes philippinarum
TTTTTTCGGAGTTTGAGGCATACTTACCTGGTACAGAAGCTACCGTGAAAGGTAATTTTGTATCTGCTAATACTAATCTGTTTGATCAGTATATAATTTCAGAATGCCTGTACTAGTCAAGAAACCGTCGTTGAAAACAGATTTCTTCAATCCTGTAGACGTGGAGAACGCCATAAAAGTGTATGGTAGTGGCTTTATTATACCCCCACAAACGAAGTTTAGGGGGGGTATATAGGAGTCAGCTTGTCGGTCGGTCGGTCGGTTGGTCGGTCGGTCCGTCCGTCGGTCGGTCCACATCATGGTTTCCGGACGATAACTAGAGTTTGGAATGAGGTATTGTAATCAAACTTGGTATATAGCAACCTTATGTGGAAACTCCGGTTGGTATTGCATTTGGACCCCCTGGGTCAAGGTCAAGGTCACCGTTATTAAAAATAGAAAAATGGTTTCCGGACAATAACTAGAGTTAGGAATGAGATATTATTGTTATCAAACTTTGCGTATAGCAAGCTTATATGAAGACCTGGGTTGGTATTGCAGTTTTAGGCCCCCTGGGGTCAAGGTCAAGGTCATGGTTACTAAAAAATAGAAAAAAATGGTTTCCGGACAATAACTTTGAGTTAGGAATGAGATATTGTAATCAAACTTGGTGTATAGCAAGCTTATATGAAGACCTGGGTTGTTATTGTATTTGGACCCCCTGGGGTCAAGGTCAAGGTCACTGTTACTAAAAATAGAAAAATGGTTTTCCGACAATAACTAGAGTTAGGAATGAGATATTGTTATCAAAACTTGGTGTATAGCAAGCTTATATGAAGACCTGGGTTGGTATTGCATTTGGACCCCCTGGGGTCAAGGTCAAGGTCAACCGTTACTAAAAATAGAAAAATGGTTTCCGGACAATAACTTGAGTTAGGAATGAGATATTGTAATCAAACTTGGTGTATAGCAAGCTTATATGAAGACCTGGGTTTGTATTGTTTTTGGACCCCCTGGGGTCAAGGTCAAGGTCACCGTTACTAAAAATAGAAAAATGGTTTTCCGGACAATAACTAGAGTTAGGAATGAGATATTGTTATCAAACTTGGTGTATAGCAAGCTTATATGCAGACCTGGGTTGGTATTGCATTTGGACCCCCTGGGGTCAAGGTCACCATTCCTTAAAATAGAAAAATGGTTTCCGGACAATAACTAGAGTTAGGAATGAGATATTGTAATCAAACTTTGTGAAAAGCAAGCTTATTTGGAGACCCCAGTTGGGATTACAATTAATTGAAATATTTCTTTGTACACAGTTGATAGTTTGTGTTGAAATTTTTCTTCAGACTACTTATTTTTCAAAAAGTTGCTGGTGGGGGTATTAATCACCTTCAGTGATAGGTCTAGTTTCGATTGCTGACGTTTGTAACATCTTGGCGAAGTTACAAATTCCTCCTTTAAGAGTAGCTGCCCTGCAGAAAGGAAAAGACAATAGAGATGGGGTGCTTCTAATTTTGAACAACAAGGAAGACGTTGAAAAGGTAAGAAGCTCTTCTTCTTACGTTGTTGGGAATAAAACGTTTATTGGTTCATTACATTGATAGATAACTTTCAGCTTTGTTTATTAAACAATCGGTCACCTACATATTTACATCCAGCTACAGGTACGTTTTCTTGCATCGACCTCTCGATTGTCCACTCTGCTATATTCTTTGACTTCGATTGGAAAGTGTTAGATGACCAGTACGGCAGTGATCATTTTCCATTGTTACTTACATGACATCAAATGACTCTATACCAGATGAAAGACGTCAATT
This sequence comes from Ruditapes philippinarum, assembly GCF_026571515.1. Lineage (NCBI taxonomy): Eukaryota > Metazoa > Mollusca > Bivalvia > Venerida > Veneridae > Ruditapes > Ruditapes philippinarum. The sequence goes on from NW_026865039.1 coordinate 1,797, forward strand.
TTTTAACTTTTAAGAAAGCAGATTGGGAACATTTTCTAGGCTCTGTTCCATTGATCTAACAAAAAATGAATTTAATTTCACTTCTGCTGATATAGCTGAAACGTTTTTTCTTCAGCATTACATACTATTGCCTGCTAAAGTTGTTCCATTAACAAAAAATAATAGTAACAAAATCAAAAAGCCATGGTTTAACGATGAATGTAAAAAAGCTGTTCGCATACGTAAAGCTTCACTAAAAAAGTTTGAACATCGCCCTACAACAGAAAACCTTGAAAATTATAGAATATTTAGAGCTAAAGCTAGAAGATCAATTCGTTCGTCTAAACGCAAATCCTGGCAATCATATGTTTCAATTATTAATTCAAATACTCCTATTAAGAAAGTCTGGGATGCAGTACGGAAAATAAGTGGTAAGTATAAAAAGAGTCCAATTGTTCACTTAAAAACTGGTGATGGCCAATATGCCAAAACAAAAACGGATATTGCAGAAACTTTGGCTAAAACATTTGAAAAGAACTCTTCTTCAAACAATTATTCAAATGAATTTCAACAACACAATGTAAAGCTGAGAAAGAACATATTAATTTTACTTCAAGAAATGACGAAGACTATAATTCCCTTTTCTCTATTGACGACTTAATTTATTCAATTAAAACTGCAAAAGACAGTGCTGCAGGCCCGGACGAAATTTACTACCAGTTTCTTAAACACCTACCGCCCCATTCTCTTGACTTGCTTCTTGAAATTTTTAACAGAATTTGGGTTTCTGGTGAATTTCCTAACACTTGGAAAAATGCGTTGGTTATTCCTATCCCTAAACCTGGAAAAGATTCAACTGACCCTACAAATTATCGCCCAATTTCACTGACAAGTTGCCTCTGCAAAACATTCGAAAGAATGATAAATAATCGGTTAGTTTGGTATCTAGAAAATAATGGAATTATTACTAATTTTCAGTCAGGTTTTCGTAAACAGCGAAAGTACAAACGATCATCTTGTACGACTTGAAACTTTTATTAGAGAAGCCTTTGTAAATAAACAACACCTGGTATCAATTTTCTTTGATCTTGAGAAGGCTTACGATACTACTTGGAAATATGGTATCCTAAAAGATCTAAAGGATGCTGGACTTAAAGGCAGACTTCCTCTTTTCATTTCTGGATTTTTAAACGATAGGCACTTTAAAGTAAGACTTGGTTCAACTTTTTCTGAGGATCACCAACAAGAACAAGGTGTTCCTCAAGGAAGCATACTTTCTGTTACACTTTTTGGCCTTAAAATAAACAATAATGCTAGCGCTCTTACACCAGGCATAGATTGTTCTCTATATGTAGACGATTTTCTTATCTGCTATCGATCGAAAAGTATGAGAACAATTGAACGGCAACTTCAACAAAATTTAGATAAAATTCAGAAGTGGGCAATAGAAAATGGGTTTAAATTTTCAAAGTCAAAAAACTCAATGTGTTCATTTCTGCCGATTGCGAAAACAACATAATGACCCTGAACTTTACATATCTGGTTCTAAAATTCCAGTAGTTGATGAAGCTAAGTTTCTAGGAATTATATTTGATAAAAAACTTTCTTTTATACCACATATTAAACATTTGAAAACTAAATGCCTAAAAGCTTTAAATTTACTTAAGGTTTTATCAAGTACAAATTGGGGATCAAATTCTTCCACATTACTGAAATTATACAGAAGTCTTATCCGATCAAAATTAGATTATGGTTCTGTAGTATATGGGTCCGCGCAAGAAAATCGTATCTTCAAATGCTAGATACCATACATCACCAGGGTTTACGTTTAGCTTTAGGTGCTTTTCGCACTTCACCTGTAGAAAGTCTATATGCGGAAGCTGGGGAACCATCGCTTTATCTTCGTCGTAAAAAACTATCACTTCAATATGCAACTAGAATTTCATCTAATAGGAAAAATCCAGCTAAAAATATTATTTTTCAAACCAAGTTATACTGAAAAATTTGTTAGCAAACCAAAGGAAATTAAACCATTAGGCCTTCGTTTAAAAGATGATTTAGATAAACTTAAAATTAATCCAGACAGTATCCTTCAAAATGACGATGAGGATGTTCCACCTTGGACTTATAATTCCCCGGAAATAAATATTAACCTTTCAAATATAAAAAAGGCATCAAATTCACCTGAATATTTCAAAGAGAAGTTTCAAGCAATTAAGGAAGAACATGAAGATTTTATACATATTTATACGGAGGGTTCAAAAGAAGGTTGCAAAGTAGGTGCGGCTGTGTTTGAAAATAACTTTACATCTAGTATGAGGTTACCAGATAATGCATCAATTTTTACTGCTGAAGCAAAAGCTATCGATTTAGCATTGTCATACATAGCACAGCATACCCACGATAAATTTGTGATATTTTCTGACTCGCTTTCTGTTTTAAATATCCATAAAAAATAAAAAATCTGACAATATCATGGTAAAGAAACTTCTTTTGCAATTTCATGATATACTAAAAACAAAATATGTTAAATTATATTGGATTCCAAGCCATGTAGGAATACGAGGAAATGAAAAAGTAGATGCTTTAGCTAAACAATCATTAAATTTTCAAAAAACTGACTTATTGTTACCTGCTTGTGATTTTAGACCGGCTATAAATAAACTCGTATCATCTGAATGGAAAGCAAATTGGGACAATGCCGTTTTTAATAAACTTCACGATATAAACCCATCTCTTGATATGTCACCATCTCTATCTCTGTCAAACCGCCGTGATCAAACAGTTCTTCTTCGATGCCGAATTGGACACACTAAAATTACCCACTCTTATCTCCTCACAAATGACAATACCCCTTTCTGTGTAGGTTGTAATGAAAATTTTACTGTCAAGCATTTTCTTCTTGAATGTAATGATTTTTCACAGGCCCGTAATAGATTTTATTCTGTAAATTCACTCAAAGAACTTTTTAATACAATTCCATCAAAAAACATAATTGATTATTTAAAAGAGATAAACTTGTATTCTAGGATCTAATTGGCTCATTTCTATTGTCATTTACAATGTTTTACATAATATTTTAAGCCTATTATAGCATTCGGCACGATATGGCCAGTTATGTGTTGACGTGCCGTAAAAATCCAAACAAACAAACAAACAAAAAAAAAAAAACAGGGTTGTCATTAAGAGCCGGCTGCCCGCCAAATTGACCGTTTCAAACTATATTTGGGCCGGCTCAAATTTCCACACAAAAAAAAACGGACGAAAATCGCGACGACAACGATATTTTTCCCCATTTCGTGTGAATATTAACTGTCCCGTTCCTGATTTACAAGAAGGTCGAATGTTAAGTGTTCCGCGATTGGTCGATGGTAGATTTAGTCCAATCGAGAGATCTGTTACATTACATCAACTCCATTTGCGATTTAAACAGCAAAAATACATGTTTACTAAATTATGAAGAAAAGAAAAATTGATGATTTTTTTGTGCGTGTCACGGGTAAGGAACAATTCTGGACGATGTTTATGACACTTTTGTTATTGGAGTTTGTTATTCACTTGACATTTGGAGAAGTTTTGAACTTGAATTTGTGTTACACAACGCATATGTTATGTTGCAGTTCTTTGAAGTTGGATGTTTTCCTTTCGAAAATTAAGCACGGTAAGTGATTTTATTGGTTTCAAAGCATTTTTGCACAGGAGGGTCAGAGTTTCATTAGGATAAGTGAGACTTTGAAGTCCCAAACCGTCCTGATTTTTTTCTGCATTCCCACACGATCTGCATAGTTGATAATTGAGTTGTTTTTGAGTTAAACAGTTTGAGGTGTACATTTTTGACAAAAGAAGTAAAATTTTCTAAATAAATGTGAAATTCTTTAAATGAAAAAAGTGAATAGGTTAGAGATGCTGATTTGATTACACACATTTTTTAATTGGGGTTTCACTGACAAAATATCTAGGCAATGGAAATAAATTTTGTAAATTGACGATATGACCAATGGACCTGTCATAAAAATGATTTCCATGTGTCATAGTTCAGAACTGTTCATTTAGGGGAGACGTGTAAGTGGCCGGATAACTTGTGCTACGGTATTCCAAGGGTCTCTCACTCCTGGGTTCAAGTCCGGTCAGGCTGCACATTTTTTTCAACCCTGTGTCAGATAAATATTTTAGAAAATCAATAATTTTGGCTTGATAATTGAATTTCTAGAAATTATGAAAATTCATCCAAACCATATGACAATGTAGTTCAAGCATACAGTATTTCATACTCGGCAGTGATTACAAAAAATGGTCGGCAAAAGTCATGTAATTGGCATTAATAAACTGGACATGGTATGCATAAAACATGATTTTTTTTTTACTGAAATTGTCTAAACGCCTAAAACGGGTATGAATAAGAATTACAAAACAAATTGATATTTGAAGTATGTATATTATTGATCTTTCGCATTCGGTGTATCACAATATTTGTTGTCTCTCTGAAATATCATTTATTTGCTTTGTACTGAATCAACGTCAGCTCTAATGACCTGGCAATTTTTTATGCCCACAATGTGGGGAGATATAAGCGTTTTTTAGCACCCTTTGTTCCGCCGTCCGTTCCGTCCAAGTCCGTCCCGTCCGTTAACGATCCCGAAAAATCTTGTGAACGAACTCCTCTTAAAGCGGATAGCAGATTTTGCTTTAAACTTACAAAGGGATGAACAATCCTTAATGTGTAGATAGGGTAGTAAAGGAAGGAATTTTTCCGCTGCCGACCAAAATTTTTAACCAGAATTATGGCCCTGTTGTTGATTTTTCTGCAGATACTTATGTAGAAAAATTTTCGTGAAACGCAACTCCTCATTAAACGGCGAATTGGCAGATTTTGCTTAAAGCTTACAGGGAGTGAACAACCTTCAGGTGTAGATGGTAGTAAAGGAAGGAATTTTCGCTGCGATTCTAAAATTTAACAGAATTATGGCCCTTTGTTGATTTTTTCACTATATACTATGTAGAAATTTTGTGAACGCAACTCCTCTTAAACAGATGGCAGATTTTGCTTAAACTTACAGGGATGAACAACCTTCAGGTGTTAGATGGTAGTAAAGGAAGGAATAAAAAATTTTTGCTGCGAACCAAATTTTACAGAATTATGGCCCTTTGTTGATTTTTTCACTATATAACTATGTAGAAATTTTGTGAATGCAACTCCTCTTAAACCGGATGGCAGACTTTGCTTAAACTTCCAGGGATGAACAACCTTAATGTGTAGATGGTAGTAAAGGAAGGAATTTTTCGCTGCGAACCAAAGTTTAACAGAATTATGGCCCTTTGTTGATTTTTTTCATGAGATACTATGTAGAAATTTTGTGAACGCAAACTCCTCCTTAAAACGGATGGCAGATTTTGTCTGTTAAAGTTACAGGGATGAACAACCTTCAGGTGTAGTAAATGTAGGGTAAAGGAAGGAATTTTTCCGCTGCCGATCCCAAAATTTAAACAGAATTAATGGCCCCTTTGTTTTTTTTCACTAATATACTATGGGTAGAAATTTTTTGTGAACGCAACTCCTCTTAAAACCAGATGGAAGGATTTTGCTTAAATTACAGGGATGAACAATCCTTCAGGTGTAGATTGTGGTGAGTAAAGGAAAGGAAAATTTTTTTGCTGCGACCAAAAATTTTTACCCAGAATTTATGGCCCTTTGTTGAAATTTTTTCCAACTATAAAAATATTACTATGTAGAAATTTTTGGTGGAAAATGCAACTCCTCTTAAAACCGGATGGCAGAAACTTTGCTTAAACTTCCCAGGGATGAACACCTTAATGTTTTGATGGAGTAAAAAAAAGGAAAATTTTTTTCTGGGAACCAAAAAAACCGAAAATTTTGGCCCTTTTTTTTTAAATTTTTTTATTATTAACCTTTTAAAGTAGAAATTTTTTTTTGAAAAGCAACTACAAATTTTAAACGGGAAAGGGGGAGATTTTTTTTTTTAAAATTCTTTGGGATTAAACCCTTAAAGTTTTAGATTGGGGGAGTAAAGGAAGGAATTTTTTTGCGACCCAAAAATTTAAAAAATTAAAGGCCCTTTGTTGAATTTTTTATTTTTTAAAATTGGGGGACATGTAGTCCCAAAAAAAAATTTTTACCTAGGTTCCAAAAAAGAAATTTACAGAACGGGGCGTTGGGGGCAAACCGTGTCCTAAAAGGGCACCCTTTTAGTTTTTAAATAAAAAAATGTGGGTTATTTTGTTTCAAAAACAAAAAGCATTGGATAAGGGGAAAATTAAAAAAAATTTTAAGGTACAATCTTATTTTTAAAAAAGGTTATTTGCTGTTATTAACAACACATCATTTCTAGGTTTGCAAAATTTGCTTTTGAATAGTTTAAAATCATTTAAGTTTGATTACTTTAATTAGTTGCCAAATTTACTATAACTTCGATAACAGATTTAAGAATTAGAAATTTTAAACGTGAGATGTTTTGGTATTAAGGCAGAGTAAATTTTTTTATTTATAAATTATTTTATTGTAGACTTTATTTATTAATTGGGATTGTTGAGTAAAACGGTTTAGTGAAAGCATTTTCATATTTGATATAAGCTGTTGGTAAGGTTGAAGACAATTTCTGTGGCTGTTGGTAGTTTGTAGACCAATTTTGTTTGTTAATTTCTATTTTAACCCAAATGTTTTCAGCTCTGTTATAAGAATATATTTTGAAATTTAATTAAAAAATTTTTCGTGATATTTTTTTCAGGGTGCTAAGAAAAGAGTTAAAAATCTTTTGAAAAGTTTAGAGGTTGTCTGTTTATGCCCCCGGTTTTTAGGAAAAATTGGGGGTTTTTGGGAACCAATATTTTTTGGGTTTAAAATTTTAAT